>NC_073255.2:22253106-22556136 GCF_029289425.2 Pan paniscus
TTATTTAAAATGAAAAACAAAAGGAATTTAAGGGAGATTAACCACTGACTGATGACAGAATTTGGACAAAGGGTCAGATCTCCTGTGCTCTGGGCCTCTCCTTCTCTTTTGCCTTGTATTTGAAAACTGTATTTATGTTACTAACACTTGATATCTACAAAAAATGCCTTGACTTTTACATATGAGCAAAACAAATTAAAAATTTTAAGTTTAAATTTTATTTAAACTTTATTTAAACTTTAAAAATTAAGTTTAAATTTTATTATAGAGGTGTGGACTTTAATACATCTAACAAAGAATGAAGGAAATAAAGTTTCAGGTGGAAAAGTAATTATTCCATTAGAGTGACAGGATGCAGAATCAGGAATCATATTAGCCTAGACTTAAAACTATGTGTAGAATTTATTCATAAATATTTTCCAATAAACTGTATAACTGATCTTCCCCTTTTCCAAAAAACCCCACAAGATTTTCATAATAAAGAGGTTAGTTTGTGCAGTGATGTTCCAATATTATAACTTGTTTAAGGGGCTGGATTCCGTTGAACATGCTTTCAATTCTTTTAGGTATATACCCAGAAATGGAAGTGCTGGATCATATAATAACTCTATTTTTAATTTTTTGAGGAACTGCCATACTGTTTTCCACCATTCCACATTCTGGATTCCAAAATGTTAAGTTCAAAGTTATACAGAACCAGAACTGACTAACCCGAACTAAGAGGCTCTTTGGGTTGAATAGGGCTGGTTATTTACAGAAGGCATGGCTGAAGCAGATCTATTGTTCTGACTGGCCCTAACAGCCACATAAATTCCAAAATTCTTTCTTTTCTTCCTGCCCAAATTAAAGATTTGGAAGTAGAGTTGAAAGCAAAACTTCAGAATGTCATACCCACAAAAATGTTATGGTTTTGGGGTATTTAATCTTCTTAGACTATTAAAAAGATCTGACTGGGTATTTGTTTTTATTTGGGACTAACATCAGGTTCCAAACCAGAAAAATGCATCAAGAAGTTTCACAGCCGCTTCAAATAAATTTTGGCTTAAAGAAAAAAAGTTTTAAATCAGGTATTAAAAAAAGTGATAAAGCATTATATACAATTATTTCCTACCACAGAAATTTTGGAAAGCTGCATAAAGAATCCAATTTTGATCCTTAAAAATTATTTTTATCAATTCCTGTCTTTCAAGAAAGATGATAAAATGTAGTCATTTCCCGCACAATCTTGGCTCACTGCAACTTCCACCTCCCAGGTTCAAGCGATTTTCCTGCCTCAGCCTCCCGAGTAGCTGGGATTTACAGGTGTGTGCCACCAAACTTGGCTATTTTTTGTATTTTTATTAGAGACAGGGTTTCACCATGTTGGCCAGCCTGTTCTCGAACTCCGGATCTCAGGTGACCTGCCTGCCTCAGCCTCCCAAAGTGCTGGGATTACAGGCATGAATCACCACGCTTGGCCAAATTTAGTCACTTGTTTCAGCTGAGAGAAACTTCCAGTCTAATCTTTCTTCTGCCTCCACCTCCCTCCCCAGTTCACCCTTCTGTGCATGCATGGCTATATGCTCTCTTCTCTTCCTCCTACTTTAAAATAATTCCAAAGAATTTGGCTTCAAGAAAATGATGTCCCGGCTAGTCTCCAGTAAGAGTCACAGAATCATTTATTATGCACTAGATGCCCTAATTGTAGAACAAATGATTTTATAGTTCAAGTATATAAAATAGAGATATATCTTGATGTTAGAACCATTTTGTATACCGTTTTACATCAATTGGCTCACCAAACCTCCTGTAAATATAGACTAAAATGAAGAGCAAACTTCACTGGGATGTTAAGCTTTTTGAAATGAGAATTCTTTATCTCGAGAGTACAGGGCCACACACATAGTTAATAAACAATAAATGAGGAAGGAATGAAACCCCCCGTACTGATTATGGATATGTGACATCTTCACATGACTTACTCGTGAGGATTAGCTACAAACACTGGGTCTTCCCTTTTTTAATTTCCCTACAGATTGTGGACCACACAAATGAAAGAGGTTGGCAACTGCTAAGTTTGCTATTCTGTAATTAGGTTATTAATCCTAAAGTCTTTTCTCTATGAGGAAAATTAAAGGCTGACTGTTTTTCTTGTTTTTAAAAATATAACTAAGTTCTAGCCAGGCATGGTGGCTCACATCTATAATCTCAGCACTATGGGAGGCCGAGGCAGAAGGATTGCTTGAGTTCAGGGGTTCAAGACCAGCCTGGTTAACATAGCGAGACCTCATCTCTGTTAAAAAAGAAATACACACAGTTCTATATTTACTCTCCACCTCTCAACAGGGTATGTTTTACAGTTAGTATCACATTTGGCCACCCTGTCAATGCTGTTGCTATTCACTCAGGAGAAAGTATATGCCTATGTCAATTTTTCCTGGGGCTGATACATTTCCGTTATTTTTCCTTCCACTGAGAAAAGCCATTATTAGTGTTACTTCTTTGCCCACTGAATATGGCAGACACTTGGACTGGCTGATCAACCTGTATTTTCAAATCCATTCCTCCCCCGTCTGCCTCTACCACAGTGTAATAAAACTCACTTTTCCAGACTATCTTTAAGCTTTGGGTGATTATGTGACACAGTCCTGGCTAGTGAGATGCAAAGCTGACTGGCAGCTGCTAATGCTTTCTGTTCCCTCTCCTCCTCCTTCCTGCCTAGCTCATGGATGGTGAAGCAGCCATCTTGCAAATACAGAGATTAAAACTACATGCTAAGGATGGCAGCATAGAAAGATGTAACAAGCCTAAGACATTAGCCACATTGTAGAATCACTGCACCAGAATGAAGGACCTATCCGAACTTTTTCCAATTTTTAAAATAGTGGTAATATACACATAACATAAAATTTACCATTTTAACCATTTTAAGTGTACATGGTATTAACTACATTCATATTGTTGTACAACCATCACCACCATCCATCACATCTCTATAAGTCTCTTCATCTTGTAATACTGAACCTCTATACCCATTGAACAACAACTCTGCATTCCCCTTTCCTCCAGCCCCTGGGAACCACCATTCTACTTTCTGTCTCTGATTTCTGACTGCTCTAACTACCTTAGCTAAATGGAGTCATACAGTATTTACCTTTTTGTGATTAGCCTATTCATTTAGCATAATGTCTCCAAGGTTCATCCATGTTGTTGCATATGTCAGAATTTTTTTCTTTTTATGGCTAGATGATATCCCATTGTATTTATGTGCCACATTTTGTATATTCATTCACCCACTCATGGACACTTGGATTGCTTCCACATTTCAGATGTTGTGAATAATGCTGCTATGAATATAGATGTACAAATATCTCTTTGAGAGCATGCTTTCTATTCTTTTAGGTATATACTCAGAAATGGAAGTACTGGATCATATAATAATTCTACTTTTAATTTTTTGAGGAACTGCCATATTGTTTTCCACAATAGCAGTATCATTTTATATTCCTACCAATACTAACAAGGGTTTCAGTTTATCTACATCCTAGCCAATATTTGTTACTTTCTGTTTGTTTGGTGTTTTTAAAGTAAATCTTAGTTATTCTAATGCATGTGAGGTATCTCATTGTGGTTTTGACTTGCATTTCCCTAGTTATTGGTGATAGTCAGGATCTTTTCATGTGCTTACTGGCCATTTGTCTTGTATTTTGACAAATGTCTGTTGAGGTCCTTTGCTCATTTTTGAATTGGGTTGTTTTTTGTTGTTGAGTTTAGGAGTTATGGATATTAATACCTTATCAGATATGTGATTTGCAAACAAACATTTTCCAGCATTCTATATGCCATGGTCTAAATGTGTCCTCCCCAAAATTCATTTGTTGAAACTTAATAGCCAATGTGATAGTATTAAGAGGTGGGCCTTTTGAACAGTGATTAAGTCATGAGGACTCTTCCTTTGTGGATGAGATTAAGTCCCTTATGAAAATGCTGGAGGGAGCAATCCCATTACTAGGTATATACCCAAAGGATTATAAATCATTCTACTATAAAAACACATGCACATATATGTTTATTGCAGCACTATTCACAATAGCAAAGACTTGAAACCAACCCAAATGCTCATCAATGATAGACTGGACAAAGAAAATGTGGCACATATACCCCATGGAATACTATGCAGCCATAAAAAAGGATGAGTTCATGTCCTTTTCAGGGACATGGATGAAGCTGGAAACTGTCATACTCAGCAAACTAACACAGGAACAGAAAACCAAACACTGCATGTTCTCACTCATAAGTGGGAGTTAAACAATGTAAACACATGGACACAGGGAGGGGACATCACACACTGGGGCTTGTCAGGGGGGTACGGAGCTAGTGAAGGGATAGCATTAGGAGAAATACCTGATGTAGATGACAGGTTGATGGGTGCAACAAACCACCATGGCACGTGTATACCTATGTAACAAACCTGCACATTCTGCACATGTATCCCAGAACTTAAAAGTATGAAAAAAAAGAACAGAATAATCTCTACCTATAAGATGTATTTGCATTTTGAATGTTGTAATCTTATGAATCCATATGAATCTTGCATTATTAATCTTGTAATCTTGTAAGATTCATAATGGAAATCCAACTTATACATCTAAGATTAGTATTCATTGGAACAATGTGGAAGTATGTATGGGATGTGATCACAAAGCAATGTTAGTAGTTCAGATTTGTATCAATCAACTAGTCAACACTATGGATATAGTCCACCTACTGCTTTTGAACCCATCCATTCTCTATTACTATTCATTGTTATCCTTCATTCTTTCTCACATGCTTTGGCCAGTGACTTGCTAAAATCCAAACACTGTGTCTATAGAATTTTTCTATCTACCAATTTAGTCACCCTAAACAACAGCAATGTGTTGTCTCTTATGGGTTGTTTTCAGTGCTTTAACCATGCTGTTTCTCAGTTAACTGCTTGCTGAAAGTGTGTTTGTTTGTATATTCTGGAATCTGCTGGCCATTGATAAAATGGGCTTAAGTCTGACAGTGTGAATGGGTTTCATCTTTTTTATGCAGTGTTTCACCATTAACATAATACATTCCTATATGTTATAAATGAAATTCATTGAATTTGAATCATATAATTTTTACAGGAGATTATTAATTGCTATGTAATCTGAGTACGTTATGATTCCAAGGTGGAAACAGGGTTTGGATGGCTTAGGTGTCTTCCTTTTACTGGTTGTCACACACTCTTACCACGAATGAGTGGGAAGAGAATAGCTTCAGAGCCACAGGTCAGTTGAACTTGCCTGTTACTACCTGAATGACTTTAAGCTGTTACTTAATATTATGAGTATTCCTTTCTTACTTTTGTTCAAATATGAATATAGTGTGTATCTTGAAGGACTTGAGATATCTATATCTATATATCAAGGTTATATATTATATATATATATATATCTTATGAAGTCCTTCAAGATACATACTATATCTCTATTTGAACAAAATACACACACACACACAAACACATACCTCTTATATATCAAAAATATAATGAATGGCAGTTTACTTCTATGTCATTCTTTCCAAAGTTTCTTTCAGTCCAGTTTCAATAGTTTCTTATTGTTAACAAAGGAAAAAAAGAAAAAAGAAGCTACTCGCTTTGCAATCCCCCCTTTCCACTGTCTTACAAATGAAAAATGGAAAGTACCTCTGACTGGTTCCCTCCCACAACCAATCAGACTGGTTGTTGGCCAGGTTTTCATTTACATAGGGTGTAACCAAGTAACCAATGGGAAACCTCTAAAGGGTATTTAAACCCTAGAAAATTCTGTAACCAGGGCTCTTGGCTGTTTGCTCAAGCCCACTCCCACTCTGTGGAGTGTACTTTTGTTTCAATAAATCTGTGCTTTTGTTTTGCTTCAAAAAAAAAATGCTGGAGAGAAATTGCTAGCCCCTTTTTGCCCCTTCATCTCTTCCACCATGTGAAAACACTAACATGGCACCATCTAGGGGGAAACATGCCCTCACCAGACACCAAACCTGTCAGCACCTTGATCTTGGACTTCTCAGCCTCCAGAACCATAAGAAGTAAATTTCTATTGTTACTCAGGCTCAGGTATTTTTGTTATAGCAGCACAAATGACCTGAGACACCATAGGTTGCCTTTTCACTCTGTTGATAGTGGCCTTCCATGCACAAGGTTTTTAAGTTGGCTGGGCATGGTGGCTCATGCCTGTAATCCCAGCACTTAGGAAGCTGAGGTGGGCAGATTATTTGAGCCCAGGAGCTGAAGTCCAGCCTGGGCCACATGGCAAAACTACTTCTCTACAAAAGATACAGAAAAGTTAGCCAGGCTTGGTGGCATGCACCTATAGTCCCAGCTATTCTGGAGGCAGAGGTAGGAGATCACTTGAGCCTAGGAGGTTGAGGCTACAGTAAGCTGAGATCACACAACTGTACCCCAGCTTGGGTGACAGAGTGAGACCCTGACTTGAAAAAAACAAGTTTTTAAGTTTCATGAAGTTCAATTTGTCTATTCTTTTTTTTGTTGTCTGTGCCTTTGGTGCCATATCATATCTTGCCAAATCCAATATCATAAAGCTTTTGCCCCATGTTTTAACTAAGAATCATACTTTTAGCCTTTATTTTTAGGTCTTTAATTCATTTTAATTTTTTATATGGTGCTAGGTAAGGGTTCAACTTTATTTTCTTGCATGTTGATATCCAGTTTTCCTAGTACCATTTGTTGAAAAGATTGTCCTTTTCCCACTAAGTGTTCTTAGCTTCCCTTTGAAAATTATTTGGTCATATGTGTAAGGGATTATTTCTGGGCTCTCCATTCCGTTCCATTGGTGTATATGTGTGTCTTTATGCCAGTGCCACACTGTTTTGATTACTGTAGCTTTGTATTAAATTTTAAATTCAAAAAGTTCAAGTCTCTCACATTTGTTCTTTTTCAAGATTTTATCTGAACATTTAAGAAAAAGAAAAAAGTCCTTCATTATAATTTTGGTTTTATATTATCCGCTGCTGAACCCAATCCTGACACATTGGTATGATGTATTTTTGGTATTGAGCTCAACAATATGAGAAATTCCAAAAAACAAAGTTACAATTGAGTTCTGCCTCTCTAATATGTAAGACAATAATTTATCAAGATTAATTTGAGACCATTTTGTGAGAAAGGGAATTTTTCCTTTTTTGTTAAATGTAGGTACCAGAAAATTGATGATAATTTATATTCAATACCTGAGGGACTTCTAACCTCAGAGCTTTATTGAGAATGACTGAATTAGATTTTCATATCTGCTTCTGCATTTAATCTGCTGTGATATGTTATTTTGGTTGACGTATACATAGAAAATCTCACCTCATACACAAAAGAGGTGGAACAGAGCTTCTCAAAAGTTAGTTGCAGCATGGAATCTGAAACTGTATCAGTGAACTTTGCATACTCTGCAACATTAAAAACAATCAGTCTCTCTTTCCACTTCAAATGGATCTTTTACCTCTGAATGATTTTGTAACATCACAGACTGGTCATTTGGAAAAGATTGGCTCAATAAGTTAGGTAGTTCTTCCAAACATTGATCCATCCCATCATGTAATGTTAAAAGAAAATCATAGGGTTTTTCATTTTGTTTTTGTTTTTGGAGATAGGGTCTTGCTCTGTCACCCAGGCTGAAGTGTGGTGGCACAATCTTGGCTCAATGCAGCGTTAACCACCCAGGCTTAAATGATCCTCCCACCCCAGCCTCCTGAGTAACTGGGACTAAAGGCAAACACCACCATGCTCGGCTATTTTTTAGAGATGAGATCTTGCTATGTTGCCCAGACTGGAAAAATCATGTTAATAATAACAAAATTGATTTTATCGGAAAAGCCTTTAAATATTAGGAAACTATTAAGCTCATGGCAATGGATACCAGTTTTCCAAAATCCTAATTGTTACCAGAAAGCTCAGATTTTTATCACCAACAACAGAGACTGCCTTGAAGTTGACCCCCTTGAAGTAACAGGCTCACTTTGATCATTTTCAAGAAAATTTCTGTCAAATATTAGATCTGAATAACGATAGCTTCCTGTCAGTCATCATTTCAAGGAAGAGTGGTGCTCAAGTAACAATGGTTACCCATGCTCTAAAAAAGTGACAGTTCAGCCCACATTAATCAACAGCACACGTGCTTGTCCTTAAGACAACCATGGTACTTGGTATACTTTAGGTTCATTTCCTATTGTGGCATAGAGAATTTTTAAAACACATATATTCAAGGACAGAGATTCAATGGTAATTTTTCACTGTTTCATAAGGACATTCTGAAGTAATTATTTTAATTTTTAAATTTTTTATTTATTTTAACAGTGAGTATGTGATAGCAAAGAATACAGTGATAACTAGTAAAGTTTGGTGCCACTATCTTGATTCATGCTAAGGCACCAACAATCTTACCCTCTATTGCTTTGGCACCATCACTGCAAACGTCAACACAATGAAAAAGGCAAATAATATTTTAGCATTATTATGAAAATAGTTTTGACTCTATGGGCCACCAAGGGTTCACAACACATTTTGAGTAGCACTACCATATGGAATACCAAACTGACCAACAATTAAACCAAAAATACACAATATATCAAGTAAAGCTATTACCTAAGAAATCCAAGTCATTGAACAATCAGCATTAAGGGTCACTGGTTCATGAAACATGAACTCCTTTGCTGAGGTAATTGTACTTGTATTCCAAAAACAAGTCATCACATTAATATTTGTTATTTGCTTTTTCCTCTGATATAAGTAATGCATACTGACACTTGGAAAACTATGTAGGCAAAAAATTAGCTCTCTCTCACCACCCCCCCAGAATTAACTGTTTTTGATAATTGACATGCTTTGTCAATACTGTAAGCTTTCAACCTATCATTTAAAATTCTATCAAAACATAACTTTTGGTGGCTGTAAAATATTCTGCTTTGAAGTTAAACAATTTTCCAACTACTTCTCTAGGGTCAGGTTATCTCCAATGTTTTGTTACAGGCATTGCTGTGAACATTTAATATAGATACACATTGTGGTCATTATTAGGTGTTGTCAGACCTTTTAATTTTAGTTATGTTCTGGTTTGTGTAGTAATAGTTGATTGTGGCTTAAATTACATTTCCTTGATAAATAATCTTTGGCAATTTTTCATGTGCTATTTGCCACTCATATCTTCCTTTATGAATACTATTAATAATTATTGTATACTTTCCTCATATCTTTTTAACAGTTGCTTTCTGAAAATTTTGATTTTGTTGTATATGCCATTTTGCATATGCTGACTTACTATAGAACTAATAAATGCAGCTCATGGGAAATAGAGAAAAATATGAAGAAAACATAATAGTCCCTCATAATCTTACCACTAAGAGGTTACCACTGCCAACCCTTTAGTTTATTTTTTTTTTCAGTCTTTGCCTGATGCAATTTTCCATAATCAAGTCAATATTATAGATTCATTTAGTGAACTACTTTTGTTCAATACCACTGATGGGCATTTCTGTGTATTGTTAAATACTCTTTCCATATCACCCTTTCTTCTTCCTACACCAACCACAGGAAACTAAAGTTTAGATTGGGGAAAATCAATACAAAATAATAAATAATACAGTACTATGATATATAAGGTAGTAAATATATAAATATATAAGTAAATATATAAATTTACTGGAGAACTGTAGTAAATTTAGAGGGCACTATAGAAGGTCAGTTAGAGCTAGAGTTAAGAAAGAGCAATGAGAGGAAAAGACAGCAGGTGTGAGCCACTGACCCATGTGAGCAGCCGCACCAAGGCAGAAGTGAGCAGGGCTATGTGGGACCATTTGGGTTTGCGTGAATATTCGGCAAGGAGAGCAGTGTGTTTGGTTCAGATTAAAAGTGGGAGTCGACAGATATTAGAGGTCCTTAAAGTTTGGCAAATGAGCTGCTGCTCTCGGCAGAACTGAAATATATTTAGAATTACATAGAATTTAATGGTGTACAGGAGAAAGGCCTGCTTAACTACAAAACTCTTATTTATGATGGAAAAATAAAAACACCATATGCATACTGCCATTCCCAGAAAATACTGTGAAAATATTGCCTTGTTGTGGCTACAAATTGTGTAACCCCACCTTTGGTGAATGACATATATTTTCTAATTTTATGCTAATAATATGATAGAGATACAGTTATCTCAGATTTTAAAATTGATAAAGTCTAGGTGGGTTGAGCCATCTGCCTGCAATCACCTCATGTCCCATAAATCATAGGAAGGAGTTCAAACTCAGATCTGATTTCATGCTTGTTCTTTATCTAAAGGATGGTTCTCAACCCTGGATACACATTAAAATCAGCCGCAGAGCTTTTAAAACTTTCAATGCCTACATTTCCATCCACTATTCTGAATTTCTGATTAATTAATCTGAAGTGGGGGTCTAATCTCGATGTTTTTAAATGTTCTCCCCCAGTAATTATCATGTGCATTCATATTTAAAAACCGCTGTTAGAGACCACACTGCTCAGCCAGCATGGACCTTGGTGTTCCTCAGATTGTTATGAAAACTGTCAGGGCTTTTTCTCCAGAACCTACCTAGTTTTGAATTAATAATTTGGTTAATTTCTTGAGCACATGTTAAACTTCCCATTGAAATGTATTTTCAAGAAATGTACACATGTGATATGTTTTCTGGTTCTTTCATATGTGAGAATGTCTTTTTCACTTCTTTACACAAGGAAAACCGAGTAAATATGTACTTTGGAGGAGCAATATTTACTCAAATTTTATAGAATTTTTCTACTCTCTTCTGCAATTTATTGTTGCAGAAGGCAAATCTTATGCAAACCTTTTTTTTCCTTTTTAAATTAACTCGTGTACTTTATTTTTTTTTTTTACCATTTTAGAGCTATCATCTCTTTATCATTGATTTTTCTTATGAGTGAGTTCTGAGACAGCATCTGATATTTAAACTCTAATTCGATGATAGACATTGTCAATTCCTTCACTGATTTCAATAAAGACTCTAATACTCCTATATTTTCAATTTCTTGAAATGTCTTTAACTCACCTAACAAGCTTCTTAATTCATCCTTGTACCTTCTGGCTCTTGTTTCATGTAATTCATATTCTTTTGATTATGTCAGATAGTGTAAAAATACTTTTTTATGTTCTTGGGATAGTAATCACGTTCCCATATTCTGAAATATAGTTTCCTTTGTTGTTTTCCTCCTCCTTTATTCTTAATCAAACAAGTTCTGTTTAGATTGTCAATGATGGGCATGTGGATTTCCATTCATGACATTTGGTATCTGTGGGACTCCAGCTATAAATAGCTAAAAGGCCAATGAGCATACATTCTAAATTCTAGTCCAATTCTTACTTTGTAAGAATTCATATTGTTTTGATTGAATATGTCAAGTAGTATCCTTGTAGGGATATTGTCTGTATTGAGATGATTTGGGATATTTTCCTTCAAGATTATGATTTCTGAAAAGAGTTAATAAATATAAACTTATAATGCCCAATTAGCACTGCTGCAAAGGCTTCTGTGTCTTGGCCTCAGCCTACAACATTTTTATTTTTAAGGTATGTATCTCCATGATGCAATGTAATAATGTATTCTCTTTTTCCGCCCTTCCTCAAATTGCCAAGTTAAGTATAGAATGCCCAGTTAAGTTTGAATCTCAGATAAATGACAAATAATTTGTTAGTGTGAGTATGTCCCAAATACTTACGGGCATACTCACACTAACAAATTATTTGTAGTCCCCTTTTAAGGCTTGGGACATACTTATATTAAAAATTACTTGTAGTTTGTATGAAATTCAAGTTCAACTGGGCATCTTTGTATTTTTATTTGCTAAATCTGACAATCTTAAGTTTCTCTACATTCCTTTCAAGTTGTCTTCTGGGAGCCTCAGTTTCTAACTTGTATAGAAGGAGCTGTTTTAGTGGGAGTGAGTGTATGTGAGGAGGGTTTGGTAACACAGAAGTCTCCTGGATCACTTCACAAGGCAGTACACCTGTGCAGAACAGTGATAGCTGCACAGTTTTGTCTTGGTATAATTCTGGTGTTCTTGAGTCAGAGGACAAATGGTTTGGGGATTCCTCTAGTTTCTTCCAGCTGGACAGCTTGTTCTGTGGCAAGGACTTGGCATTTGTGGGTCTTGGTTGCATTTTTCAATCCAAGTGTATCCATCTTGCTCTTGGATGTAAGAGTTCCCAGATTCTGAAAATTGTAGTTTGAGGTGGCTTTTGTTAATTTTAAACATTTTGCATGAGAAACTGGGAAAGGCTGACTCTGAGGCTTTTAGCCAGAAGTTATTGGAAACTCGACTCCTGGCACTATTTGTGTGTGCTTGGACTACAACTTCTGAAGCATTGTCAGAGGCCCAAAATGAAAGGGGCAATCATTATTTTTGGCCAAATGAATCCTGCCAAAATGGGATCAACTGAGATGTCTAAATCTACGTTTACAACAGCAAGGCATATTCTTTGGGAAAAGGCCATGGAGTTGCTGGATGCAGGATTGTCACCTAAGGATGTATTTCAAGTGATGCTGTAGCTTTTGAGCTTTTGCGTGTCTACAGATGTATGTTGGAATGCCTCAGGGTTGTTGGACCCAGTGTTGGTTTTGTCCCAATAAGGGACAGATTGTTGAAGGTCTACTCACCTCTTGCCTGTTTTACAGCCACTTGATACAACAGAGGCATTTTTAACAATAATTCCCTCTTTTATGCTACTCTGAGTAAATGGTCAATCATGCCATCCCTCACACCACTTAGCATTGCACTTAGATACAGGACCATCTGCTGCTGGTTGTTTGGCAATCTTCAGAGCATGTAAAAACAGGCAAAGTACAAGAAAACATCATCAGAATTGGTCTTGACACTTAGTTCAACCAGTTCCCAGCTACCAGCTCTTCTTAAATAAGTCATGCATTTAGCTCAGTTCAAAGCATAAGGTTATAGATCTTGCTTTTGTGTAAATGTGCAAATGCTTCATGCTGTGTTTTATCTTCCCAAACACAAGCCAACCCACCTTCTTTGCCTGTTTGATTTCTTCCAGCTGGTTTCCCATTTGTCTTAATTTACTCTCAAGGTTTTTGCCTTATTGACTTATCAAGGAAGCCTAGTCATTTATTTTACAAAGATTATCTCTTTATGGCTGTACAATTTGATGAGCAGAATACACATTTAGTGTTAATTATATTTACTTGGGTTTAGTAGAACAAGATGATGGATTTTTTTATAAACTCCCTAAGAGACGGGGACTGCCGAGGAACTCATGTGGAAAGAGTCCTTTCTTCCGCTACTGTTCATCAGAGGTGTTGAGACAAGCTGGGATGATGCCACACAACCTGCAACCTGCAACCCCAAAAGTTCTTTTTGAACTTCTTACACTGTTGACAAGCTGTTGTGGGAAAGCAAACCGCGGGAGGAGAACTGCTAGACAAAGAGGTGTTCATTTGAGATCCAGAAATGGGGGCATTAAAGAGTTTTGACCTGGATCCTGTGTAGCTGAACTTTCTCTTGTTCCAGGCCCACCCCATTTTGTTTTGTCCCATTCCAAATGGGTTCATTGTGTTTGAGTGGAAATATACTCTGCTGGGCAAGGAGGGAGAGCTGGAAAATTTCTAATACATTAGTGACTTGTACCCCAGAACTTCATTTTTCTTGACCTGTAAGATAAGGTCAGTAAGTGTTTAGGTGGGGACTCAACAGCTGAAAGAAAGAGATCTCAAACTACAATGCTCTTAAAAACACAGTGGCTTAAATTAGAGGTTTGTTTCTTCTCATGTCATTGTTTTGAGGTGGGCGTTTCAAGCTGGTTGGGGGGGCTCTGAACCTCTAAGCTATTCAAGAGCACAGTTTCTTTCCATCTTGCCATGGGGTCATACTTGAGGCCATTTTTCACACATGCAAGGGCAAAGCCGGGTCTTGGCAAATTCCGCCAGCCTGCAAGAAGGATGAAAAGAAGTCCAGGATGAGCAGTTGTTTTTCAATAAGTCTCACACACAGGAGCTTTTGTTCTTTCCCTCAGATCCCATTAGTGAGAACTTAGTCACATGACTGTCACCACATGGGAAGCTGAGAAACATAATCTTGAATAGGGAAGACATGCCCAGGAAAAAAGGGAGAATGGAATTTTGAGGACAAATAGCTATTAACCAGAAATATCAATATCAATAGTTGTAAAAGTCAAATAAGATAATAAGTGCTAAGCACCCGCTGATGTAGAGTATTACTGAGGACGTAATACTCAATAAAAAGCTTTTTCCTGCCCTCATTTATGTTCTTCTTTAGAGATTGAAAATTATTAGAAGAAGAGGAGGGGCAATTAGAAACATGATGCACAGCTCTAAATACAGACAGGAGAGGAATGGGAAGAACTGAGCTGGGTCTGGTATCATTTGAAATTTAAATAACTTTCATTCCTGAATGATTTAATTAACTGGTTACACAGTGGAGGCTGAGTACAAAACAATTCTCCTAAAGAGCGTCTCTAAAAACATAACAGGAGTCATCCATTTTTAGTTATAGGACCATGAATTGTCTTATAAATAAACTTTCCAACATAGTTCTTTGGAAATTACAGGTGTTACATAATTGCTAGCTCAATATTTATTGTTCAACCATATTCAACATTGAAAGTCCTAAGATAAAAAGCTTAAGTGTGGATTAGACTCTGGCTGGAGCTTTGTCCATTGAAAAAATTCATATGTGAATTTCTGGGTAAGGCACTATCCCAAGTACTTTGATTTCTTTTTCTGTAACTTTGGAACAATCCAAGGATTTGGATGGTACAAGCTCAATAATACATGTGAAATGTCTAAGTCATACAAAGTCCATTTAAAACTTTTAAAGTATTACTATGCTTTAAGGTCAGAAAAAATAAAAATTAGGGTGTTTGGCAAAAACAAAGTTTTGTGGAAAGTAAAATACATAATAGACTTCTATTTTAATAACTGTGCTTAAATAAACTAATCCCCTTTGTTATAACACAAAACTCTTTAATTCTTTGACAAAATATATACATACTTATATGACTTGAAGGATATATATTGAGATTATTTCTGGTTGATGTATTTATGAAGGGCTATTATTTTCTTATTTGTTTTTCTAATATTCTCTTTCCCCAAGAAAATTAATGTGGGGAATTGGAGGGCAGAAGGAACAAGACTTGATATAATCATGCATTTTAATAGATCTTCTAACTACAAATGTTCCAAAAGGCTTTTCATATTGTCTGGAATCACAACAATCCAATATCCCCATTAGGTGACCAAGGAAAGGAGGGTTGGGATGATGTTGGGTGTTTTTTCAAATGTAAATCTATTATGTATGGCTCCCCAAGATAGTTGTGGGAACAAAATTGGAACATGTAACGCATCCATTAAAGGCCTCAAAACTCATGAAATTCATTGTTCATAGAAACATAATGAGTGCAAAAGACTGACATTTCCTTTGCCATTGTTTCTTTCTTTAATGCTCCCTAGTGCCCCATATTCCTACAGGAAACAGCTCCCCATTCCTTCCTCTTAATGGACATCAAAAGGCTTAGAAGCTATTTGTACATACACCATATGTGCATTGTAGAGACTGAAATCAAATCTTATTTCAAGTTCCCAAGTGGGAATTATGGGGGGGACTTGTCAGGGTTACTCCAGGAAATGAAGGTGAAGGTTATCACATTTATTTTCCATATCCAGAAAAATCTCATGTAGCCTATCTCCAATAAGAGATTTGTCTTTCAAAGTTAACTCTATATTTCCCAGAGAGAGTTCATTATGTTTCTTCAAATGCCTTCACACTACAGGAACTTGAGGGTGGAAGAGGAGGATGGAAATTACCAGGTATAAATGAAAAACATTTATTTATGTAGTCCTACTTCAAATAGTGTTGCTATTCTAATCTGGGATTCTGGCCTCACTCTTTACCATAGCATTTGTTCTTTTCTAAATCTCATTTTCTCATTTTCCCTAAGTTGGTAGCAAAAACAAATTTGGCCATACAAAGCTCAATAGTAATACTGGCTCACAAGTAGAAAAATGTGTATCTTCTTGTCCTTTGTATGGTTTCATTTACCTATGTGGGGGGTGTGTGGAAAGAGTGGGGTAGAGGGATTCTAATAAGTCTACAACTTTATTTATTCTACCTTGTTTGAGAAGTCGTTCTTTAAGACTTTACGTTAAAAGTGTTTGATATCCTCTTTCTGCTTACTTGTCTATGACTCAAAAATATAGTAAGGGAAGATAAATGTGTATTCCTGGTAATTCTTTCTGCGAGGTCCATTTGAATCCATATTTATGGGGGTTCACTGGTGACAAGAAAGTTTGATCCTGATGAAATCAAATCTAACTAAGAAATCTCAATGTTTTTGGTCAATGAAAGTAAATTTATGTCATTGTTTTCCAAAGTGTATTTCATAAAACACTAGTTCAGAGGCATTATTAATAGGTATCACACAAAAACTAGCTAGTCTCATTTTTTCAGATGTCCAGGAATTACTTGTGAACATACTCCAGTAAGTAAAATATGAATCCAGATAAGAGAGATAAAAACAAGAAAAAATGTTGAGTGAGAAACCAGTAAAACTAATAACCTTCTTAATTGTTAAGAGGCCATGCAGCCTAATGCCTGAGTTTAAGAAAGGATCTTTTAGAAAGGAGGGTGTATTAGTCTGGACTCATGTTGATAATAAAGACATACCCAAGACTGGGTAACTTATAAAGGAAAGAGGTTTAATTGACTCACAATTCCACATGGCTGAGGGGGCCCCACAATCATGGCAGAAGGCAAATGAGGAGCAAAGTCATATCTTACATGGCAGCAGGCAAGAAAGCATGGGCAGGGGAACTCCCTTTTACAAAACCATCAGCTCTAGCAAGACTTATTCACTATCACGAGAACAGCACAGGAAAACCCCACCCCCGTGATTCAATTACCTCCTGCTGGGTTCCTCCCATGACATGGGGGGATTATTACAATTCAAGGTGAGATTTTGGTGGGGACACAAAGCCAAATCATATCATTCCACCCCTGGCCCCTTCCAAATCTCATGTCCTCACATTTCAAAACCAATAGTGCCTTACCAACAGTCCCCCAAATTCTTAATTCATTTCAGCATTAACTCAAAGGTCCATAGTCCAAAATCTTATCTAAGACAAGGCAAGTTCCTTCCGCCTATGAGCCTATAAAATCAAAAGCAAGTTAGTTATTTGCTAGATACAATGGGGTAAAGGCATTAGATAAATATATCTGTTCCAAATAGGAGAAATTGGCCAAAACAAAGGGGTTACAGGCCCCATGGAGGTCTGAAATTCCTGCAGGGCAGTCAAATCTTAAAGCTCCAAAATGATCTCCTTTGACTCCATGTCTCACATCCAGGTCACAATGATGCAAGAGGTGGGTTCCGACGGCCTTGGGCAGCTCCGCCCCTATGGATTTGCAAGGTACAGTTCCCTTCCCAGGTGTTTTCACAGGCTGGTGTTGCCTGAGGCTTTTCCAGACACACAGCACAAGCTGTCAGTTGATATACCATTTTGGTGTCTGGAGGACAGTGGCCCCTCTTCTCACAGCTCCACCGGGCAGTACCCCAGTGGGGACTCTGTGTAGGGGCTCCAACCCCACATTTCCCTTTTGTACCACCCTAGCAGAGGATCTCCATGAGGGCTCCGTGCCTGCAGTAAACTTTTTCCTGGATATCCAGGTGTTTTCATATATCTTCTGAAATCTAGGCAGAGGTTCCCAAACCTCAATTATTGACTTCTGTGTACTCATAGGCTCAATACCATGTGGAAGCTGCCAAGACTTGGGGCTTGCACCCTCTGAAACCATGGCCTGAACTGTACCTTGGCCCCTTTTAGCCACAGCTGGAGCAGCTGGGATGCAGGGCACTAAGTCCCTATGCTCACACAGCAGGGGGGCCATGGGCCTGGTGCAGGAAACCATCCCCCACCCCCACCCCCTGCCCGTGGGCCTGTGATGGGAGGGGCTGCCACAAAGGTCTCTGACATACCCTGGAAACATTTTCCCCATTGTCTTGGTGATTAACATTCAGCTCATTACTTATGCAAAGTTCTGCAGCAGGCTTGAATTTCTCCCCAGAAAATGGGTTTTTCTTTTCTATCGCGTTGTCAGGCTGCAAATTTTCCAAGCTTTTATGCTCTGTTTCTGCTTGAATGCTTTGCCACTTAGAAATTTCTTGCGCCAGATACCCTAAATCATCTCTCTCAAGTTCAAAGTTCCACAGATCTCCAGGGCAGGGGCAAAATGCCTCCAGTCTCTTTGGATAGGGAAGAGTGACCTTTGCTCTAGTTCCCAACAAGTTCCTCATTTCCATCTGAGAGCACTTCAGCCTGAACTTTATTGTCCACATCACTACCAGCATTTTGGTCAAAGCCATTCAACAAGTCTCTAGGAAGTTCCAAACTTTCCAAAATCTTCCTGTCTTCTGAGCCCTACAGTCTCTAGAAAATTCCAAACTTTCCCACATTTTCCTTTCTTCTCCTGAGCCCTCCAAACTGTTCCAACCTCTGCCTGTTACCCAGTTCCAAAGTCACTTCCAGATTTTCAGGTAATTTTATAGCAGCACCCCACTCTACCAGTACCAACTTACTGTATTAGTCCATGCTCACCCTGCTAATACATACCTGAGACTGGGTAATTTTTAAAGGAAAGAGGTTTAACTGACTCACAGTTCCGCTGGGGAAGCCTCATAATCATGGCAGAAAGCAAAGGAGGAGCAAAGTCACATCTTACATGGCAGCAGGCAAGAACGCATGTGGAGGGGAACTCCCTTTTATAAAATCATCAGATCTCGTGAGATTTATTCACTATTATGAGAACAGCACAGGATATACCCACCCCCATGATTTAATTACCTCCCACCAAGTCCCTTCCATGACATGTGGGGATTATTACAATTCAAGGTGAGATTTGGATGGGGACACAGAGACAAACCATATCAAAGGGTATACAGGAACTTATTCTAGTACAGGATATAATCAGTAGCCTCTGTCTAGAAAAGGAAATGCAAACCAAATACCTGTGAGTCTCCTTAGATTTAAGTATAAAACAATCTTGTGGGGGAATCTTCTCTAGAGTGAAAATGAGACCTGGAACCTGGGAATCAGGTTCCCCAATTAGGAGAGAGGTTGCTGCCAGGTCACTATGGAGTCATCTATGAGCTATGAATATGCAAAATAATGCAGACTGTTTGGAAAATTGAAGTCATTTTATATACTATCTATAATTTAAAGAATTACTTCATTGTGCCTGATTTTCTAGAGATGGGATTATTACTTTGTAGGGTGGGTAGAATTTCTATTTTCTTTTTGGAACTACAGACTTAAGATAATACAGCCATCACAGTGGATTTCCTAGACCACACTTCTCTTAGAGGCAGTGAGTCCCAGAGAGCAAGAAGAGCACATGTCTTGATCTTGGCTGCCTGAGAATCCTATAGAAGCTTATCATCCTTCTCCATTCCAAGACACACACAAAGCCCTATAGGAAATATCAAGATTGTTGTCTTTGGATGGTGACATTTCCTCTTTGGTTTTGTGTTTTTTGTGTTTTGTTTTTTTTTTTTCTGAAAGGGTGAAAATGATGCCTTACTTTTTATATTAATAAGAACTCATGAAATACATGTATATTGTAAAAAATATAATTTACTACCAATACATCAAGGAAAGTGACCAAAAAGAGTTTTACTCTAGAAATGTTTGAAATGTAAATTGAAGACACTTAGCTAATTTTTTAGTGGTAACTTTGATAAAATAGGCTTAGGCATGGTTCAGACATGTTAAGATATTTTAAGAAATGTGGTTTAAAAACATGCAACTTTTATTTTGCCTTCTATTTAATGCTACCTAGGGTTTCATGCTTAACTGCCCCTTCCTACAGCTATGCTATTTCATAGAAGCCCTCCACTTGAGAATACATCTGATCAAAACCTCCAAACACTTCAGGTTTTCTCTAATTTTAAATTTTTTTTTTTTTTTTTTTTTTTTTTTTTTTTTTTTTTTTTTTTTTTTTTTGGAGATGGAGTCTTGCTCCGTCACCCAGGCTGGAGTGCAGTGGCTTGATCTCTGCTCACTGCAAGCTTCACCTACTGGGCTCATGTCATTCTCCTGCCTCAGCCTCCCAAGTAGCTGGGACTACAGGCACCCGCCAACATGCCCTGCTAAGTTTTTTGTATTTTTAGTAGAGACAGAGTTTCACCTTGTTAGCCAGGATGGTCTCAATCTCCTGACCTCGTGATCCGCCCACCTCAGCCTCCCAAAGTGCTGGGATTACAGGCATGAGCCACTGCGCCCAGCCCCTATTATCTGTTTCTTTAAAGAAACATTCAACAGCATCATGAATGCTCTTAAATTTTTTCAGTGTATCAGGAAAACAAGGGAAAGCTTATTACAATATGATGCTAAAAATTCAGATTGTAATGTTGACCAATAAAAGCCTACCATGACCTACAGTAGGCATGAGAAAAGACAAGGAACCAAAAAATCACTTTCTTCTCTTACACTAATCCTTGCAAACAAGTTAACACAGAAACAGCTTTAAGTTTAACAAAAGTAAATGACAAAACAAGCAATTGTAAGGTGTGTGTGTATATATAGGTATATATATCTTGCAATTGCCTGTGTCTATACCTATCTATATATATACATACCTATTCCCCTACATATATAGCCATATATATATTTTATATATATATGTATTTTTTTAACATATTTGGGATTTCAAAAGTTTGGGAGAGTATACATTTTGTATATACACACACATATAGAAAATATATATATATATAGAATATAATATATTCTAATCCCAAATATTTAAATGCTTTGCCTATCTTGCATGAGCGAAGGGATAAAAATGCCTTCTCTTTGGAGTCCTAGAGACCATGTCTCCAACTTTCATGTCCTGATGGGATGATGTTCTTCCACTCCTGTAAGAACCCTAGCTCTGGCACAACCTCAGCTGTGTATGCTTCCCTCCATTTCTTTGAAATTTTGGCTTTCACGCAGATCCCTGTAAACTTCAAAGGAAAAGGAGAATCTTCCTACTTAACCAACTATTTGTCCATCTGTCCATCCTATGCCTGTCTTCTTTCTCCTCTTTGTTTTCCATCAACATGACCATACATTGAACACCTACAATATGCCAAGCGTTGTGCTAGGTGTTTACAACATGCAGTCTGTTTTCCATGCTATCATCTTAAATACTCTTATTTAGCCCTCTCTCCTGAGGAGTACTGCCTTTAGTTTCCATGTCATTAGAAGCCTTTCTCTACCTCATCAAGCTGTAGATACCCCAGAGTAAGATGGAGGTGAAAGAGTGTGGCATAGTAGAAAGAGCATGAACTCTGAGAGAATTATCCTTAGGCTTAAGCCTTGGCTTCTCTATTTCCTACCCATGTGTCCTTGGATGAGTTATTACTCTCTTTCAGCCTCAGTTTTCTCATCTACTATCTATCTGAGGGTAACAATACTTCAGAGCTGCTAGAGGAATTCAATGAAATAACATGTAAATTTCCTTAAAATATGCCCACAGCATGGGAAGCATTTAATGAATATTAGCAATTCTAATATCTAAGTGATAGCTGCCAATTCATTAGATATGGGCATGTTCAGAATGGTCCATTGACTTATACTTGCCCCATTATGTATATATGAGGACAATAAAAAGTTGCCCAGTTGATTTTTTATTGCCCTCTTATATGTACATGCATTATGTAGACAGCCTGCTCAATAGGTATTTATTATAATAATGAAGTACGCAGTCTAATGTTTCTCTTCATTTGTATAAGCTTTAAGAAAGCCCTGTTTTTTCAGCTTTTTTGGTACATAAATTCATGGCAGTTTTGTTATAATCCCCATCGTTTTGTTTGATTTTCCCTGCATTTCTTAAATTAAGAAATATCCATAAATTGAGATTAGCTGTAACTAACTCATGGTGTTCCTTCCTTTTGCCATTTCCTCCCTTTCTATCTTCTTGTAATTTAAACTTTCCACATCCTAGAGTGAGAAATATGAGTCCCCAGTTTTTCCACAGCTTCAATAAGTAGGCTGGAAAATGTTTTAATGGACTACTAGAACCAATGACTATTAGTGGTTTTCCCCCATCTTCCTGAAGGTTTTCCTGTCCAACCCTTCTCTCCCTTTCATGTCCTCCACATCTTATCAGTTGTAATGAATTGAACCCATAGTAGCAGTGCTAGAAGAGCTGTTTCTTAGTTTAAATGGTAGTCATACTATTTTGCAACTAAAATTAATTTTATACTCTTTCAATGAATTCTTTATTTTCCTTGTTCTGTTTATTTTGAAATGAAAACTCCTAAAATATTTTTCTCTGTACACCTAGTTGTACCCAGAGGAGACAAGAGATCTAGAAATATCCTTAATGCGTACCTGGAAATTGTTTCTATCCCAATATGTACCCAGTTTTTAAAACATTTTTCCCATATGTAAGTAAGTGTTACTTAAAAGTTTTCCTAGAAAAGTCATATTCTGGGCATGCTATTTTTTTGCTGAAGTGTCTAGGCTTTGCTTTTGTCCTGTCAGGGATATGACTTGTGAGTTTTCCTTTATCTGTGAGAGAAAGTTGACCTTTTGTTCTAATTCCATTTCCTGGTGAGTCAGCCTTCTTTCTTTTGGGCTTGCCTATTGCTCAGTGCCAACTCTTACATTCCACTAATTCAGCACCTGTCCCTTCTTACACAGGTTGTTGAAACCCTCATACTAGCCCCATCTTTGACCCAGTGACTTCTTTGTGTGGCCAGTTATTTAATTTTTCAAAGCCTCTGTTTTGACATGTGAAAAAAAATAAAAATAACATTATCCTAGCAGGGCATATTAAATAATGCAAATGAGGGTAACTACCAATGATAAATTTTACTAGGAAGGAGGTAATGCTGAAATAATGAGAATTTATCTTATCATAAAAATTTAACTTGTGGGCAGCTCCAAATAAGTAGCAATTTCCCTTTTCTTACTATTTTCCCCCAGGAATTTGGGCTGAAATTATTCAGGATCCATTTTCCTTCATGTATTTCCATTTCAAAAATGGTAGAATGGAAAGGAATAGAAGTAAATTTGAAGGATTTTCAAAGCTTACTTAGGAGTTTGGCATGGAGAGGGGAAAGCTGTCACAGCTATTGATGAATTTATTCAGTAAATACTGAGTGCCTACTCAGTGCTGCATCACTGTTTCTATATGGAAAGGAACTATCCCTCTGGGACAGTGTTTCCTTAGTGGGTTTAGCAGTCCAAGGAGCAAAGCATATGTGTGTTTCTATAAGCAATGGAAAAAGGATACTCCAAGAATCCTATATATGTAGCTGTTCGCTGATTCCAAGAGGGCAGCTAAGACTTTTTGGAAATAGGAATAGGAATCAACCTACCACAATGCTTGGCATATTGTAGGTGTTCAATATGTGGTCATATTGAGGGAAAACAAGGAGAAAGAAGACAGGCATAGGTTGGACAGATGGACAAATGATTAGTTAAGTAGGAAGATTTTCCCTTAAAGATATGTCTCTACTCTGCCAACCTTTGTTAAAAAAAAAAAAAGGAAGATATTTAAAAGTAAAGAGTTTATATGAAGTCTAATTAGAAGGTCTTGTTACACTCTGAAAGAGTGCCAGAATATCAGAATATGAACCATAAGATCATTATTTTCTTTTTCTTAAATTTTGTTTTTGTTTTTGTTTTTCATTTTTTTTTTTTTTTTGAGATGGAGTCTTGCATTGTTGCCCAGGCTGGAGTGCAGTGGTGCAATCTTGGCTCACTGCAACCTCCACCTCCCAGGTTCAAGAAATTCTCCTGCCTCAGCCTCCCTAGTAGCTTGGATTACAGGTGCACACCACCATGCCCAGTTAATTTTTGTATTCTTAGTAGAGACAAGGTTTCACCAAGGTGGCCAGGCTGGTCTTGAACTCCTGACCTTAGGTGATCTGCCTACCTTGGCCTCCCAGAGTGCTGAGACTGAATTTTATTGAAAGCCGTTTCTGCATTTATTGAGGTAATCATGTGTTTTTCATCTTTAGTTCTGTTTATGTGGTGAATTACATTTATTGATTTGCATATGTTAAACCAACCTTGCATCCCAGGGATGAAGCCTACCTGACTGTTGTGGATTAGCTTTTTGGTATGCTGCTGGATTCGGCTTGCACGTATTTTGTTGAGAATTTTTGCATCAATGTTCAGCAAGGATATTGGCCTCATGTTGTGTTTGTTGTGTCTCTGCCAAGTTTTGGTATCAAGATAATGCTGGCTTCATAGAATGAGTGGGGGAGGAGTCCCCGCCCTGCAACTGACCCAGTTTTTTGGAATAGTTTCTGTAGGAATGGTATGAACTCTTCTTTGTACATCTGGTAGAATTTGGCTGTGAATCCATCAGGCTCTGGGCTTTTTTTTTTTTTTGGTTGGTTGGTAGGCTATTTATTATTGATTCAATTTTGGAGCTCATTATTGGTCTGTTCAGGAAACCATTTTCTTCCTGGCTCAGTCTTGGGAGGGTGTATATGTCCAGGAATCTGTCCATCCTCTTCTAGGTTTTCTAGTTTGTGTGTGGAGAGGTCTCTATAGTATTTTCTGAAGGTTGTTTTCATTTCTGTGGGGTCAGTAATATCTCTTTCATCATTTCTAATTGTCTTAATTTTTTTATTAGTCTATTTAGTGGCCTATCTACTTTAATTTTTTTAAAAAAGCAACTCCTAGATTTGTTGATCTTTTAAATGGTTTGTCTCTGAATTTCCTTCAGTTCAGCTCTGATTTTTGTTATTTCTTGTCTTCTGCTAGCTTTGGGGTTGACTTATCCTTGCTTCTTTAATTCTTTCCATTTAATTTAGGTTGTTAATTTGAGATCTTTCTAACTTCTTGATGTGGGCATTTAGTGCTATGAGTTTCCCTCTCCACACTTTCTTAGCTGTGTCCCAGAGATTCTGGTATGTTGTATCTTTATTTTCATGATATTCAAAGAACTTCTTGATTTCTGCCTTAATTTCATTATTTACCCAAAAGTCATTCAGAAGCATATTGTTTAATTTTCATGTAATTGCATGGTTTTGAGTGATTTTCATAGTCTTGACTTCTATTTTTATTGTACTGTGGTCCGAGAGAGTGTTTGGTATGATTTTGATTCTTTTTACATTTGCCGAGGATTGTTTTATGTTTAATTACGTGGCCAATTTTAGAGTATGTGTCATGTGGTGATGAGAGAGTGTATATTCAGTTACTTTCCAGTGGAGAGTTCTTTAAAGGTCTATCAGATCCATTGGTACAATGTTGAGTTTAGGTTCTAAATATCTATTAATTTTCTGCCTTGATGATCTAATATTGTCAGTGGAATATTAGACTCCCACAGAATAACAGTGGGAGACTTTATGTCTCTTTGTATAGTAGGTCTCTAAGAACTTGCTTTATGAATCTGCGTGCTCCTGTTTGGTACATATATATTTTAGGACAACTATGTCTCTTAGTAGAATTGAACCCTTTACCATTATATACTTTATCTTTGTTAGTTTGAAATCTGTTTTGTCTGAAATTAGAATTGTAACCCCTGCTTTTTGCCGTTTTCCATTTGCTTGGTATGTTTTCCTCCATCCCCTTTATTTTGAGCTTATGAGTGTCATTACACATGAGATGGGTCTCTTGAAGACAGCATACCATTGGATCTTGCTTTTTTATCGAGCTTGCCACTCTGTGCCTTTTAAATTGAGTATTTAACCCACTTACATTCAAGGCCAGTATTGATAAGTGTGGATTTGATCCTGTCTTTGTGCTGTTAATTGGTTATTATGGTGGCTTGTTTGCTTTACAGTGACACTGGTCTGTGTATCTTTGTATTAGCTGGTAGCAGTCTTTCCTTTCTATATTTAGTGTTATTTTCAAGATCTCTTGTAAGGCAGGTCTGGTGGTAATGAATTCCCCTAACATTTGCTTATCTGGAAAGGATCTTATTTCTTCACTGAGGAAGCTTAGTTTGGCTGGATATGAAATTCTTGAAGATGATGTTTTTCTTTAAGAATGTTGAGTATAGGCCCCCACTCTCTTCTGGGTTGTAGGGTTTTAGCTGAGAGTTGCACTGTCTGATGGGGTTCCCTTTGTAGGTGACCTGCCCTTTCTCTCTAGCTGCCTTTAACATTCTTTTATTTTGACCTTGGAAAATCTGACAATTATGTGTTTTGGGGATGATCTTCTTGTGGAGAATCTTGCAGGAGTTCTATTTCCTGATTTTGACTGTTTGCCTCTCTAGAAGGTTGGGGAAGTTTTCATAGATGATATCCTAAGATATGCTTTTCAACTTGTTTGCTTTCTCCCCATCCCTTATAGGGATGCCAGTGATTCATAGATTTGGCCTCTTTACATAATCCCATACTTCTCAGAGGTTTTGTTTATTCTTTTTCTTTTTTATTTATTTCTGTCTGACTGCTTTGTTTCAGAGAACCAGTCTTCAAGTTCTGAGATTCATTCCCCAGCTTGGTTTATTCTGCTGTTAATACTTGTGATTGCACTGTGAAAGTCTTGTATTGTGTTATTCAGCTCTGTCAGACTTGTTAGGTTCTTTTTTATACTGGCTATTTCATTCTTTAGCTCCTGGAAAGAAGTCTATGGATTATACTCAACCTACACTCCAGTTAAAGGAACATCTACACACAGAGGTGAGAAAGAACGAATACAAAAACTTTGGTAACTCAAATGGTTAGAGTGTCATATGTCCTCCAAATGACTGCATCAGTTCTCCAACAAGAGTTCTTAACCTGGTTGAAATGACAGAAATATCATTCAGAATATGGATAAGAAGATCATGAGATTCAGGAGGGAAGCAAACTCCAATCCAAGGAGAATAAGAATCAAAATAAATAAAGCAATACAGGAGAAGCTTTCAGTTGATCCAGGGTGCTCTGTCCAGGGAGTTGCCAAGTTGCCATGGGCTTGATAGCTCTGGTGGGGGATGGCTAGAGGCCCAGGCCTGAAAGACCTGGAGATATGGGATATGGGAACAAGCACCCATGTAGCAGTCTGGCCACTTTTCTGTAGGTCTGCTTCAGTATGCTTGGGGCCCGCTCCAATCCCTAGTCACATCACATTTTCCAGTACCTGGAGGTATCACCAGTGAAGGCTGTGAAGCAGCAAAATGGCAATCTGGCCCTCTCTCTGGGAGCTCTGACCCAGAGAGGTATGTGCCTGCTGCTGGCCCAAAGGCACCTGTAGGAGGTGGCTGGAGACCCCAGCTGGGAGATCCTGCCTAGTGAGGAGGAACAGGATCAGGGACCTGCTTTAAAAAGACGTCTGGCCACATTTTGGTAGAGCAGATATGCTTTGCTGGGCATTTGCTTCAGCCCCTGGTTGCCTAGACACTCCAAAGCCCAATGGCTGGAATGGCTAAGTCACCCAAACAGCAATGATGGTGGCCCACCCCCTCCGTGAGCTCCATCCCTGGGAAGTTACTAATCTCTGTTGGCCAGAGAACACCTTTGGGGGAGAGGTGGCTGGAGGCGCCCCAGTTGGGAGGTCCTGTCCAGTGAAAAGGAATGAGACTGGGGACCTGCTTAAAGTAGTAGTCTGGCCATGTTTGGTACAGCAGTTGTGCTGTGTTGGGGGATCTCTTCTGCCCCTGATTGGCCTGGATTCTGCAAAGCCTGAAGGTTGGAACAGCTAATGTACCTGAACAGTAAAGATGGAGGCCTGCCTGTCCCCCGGGAGCTCTTCCTTAGGGAGTTACAATGCTGGTACCAGTTACCAGTGGCTGGCCAGAATTCTAAGCTGTGGGTCTTATCTTGTGAGGTAGCATGGACGTGGGGCCTGCAGGCTGTTGCTGCTCAGCCCCCTGGATTCAGCCTCTTTTCTATGGGTATGTACAGGGGTCTAACCTCCCACTTTGCTGGAGCTGCAGCTACTTTTGCTGGAAAGCCCAAGTATCTAAGGCTCCAGTGATTCCACGCATGTCTGAGTGGTTGCTCTGCCAAGACTCCATGTAGCTCTGTCAGACTGAAGTCCCTGGTAGACTGGGTTCACAAGGATATCTCCTGTCCCAAGGGTTGCAAAGATCTGTCAAAGAAGCATGGATTCCTTAGGTGGGGGAGGGTCCCCTGTCTCCATGTTTCTCCCAGATGGGCTTTGTCCTGTCTTGGTTTTCTTTCTTTGTTCTCCATGAGTCAAGTTGTTTCCTTGATTACTCCCTTTGTGAATACCGGGATGTTTCAGTTGAAGGTGTTGTATTTACTCATCCCTCCCGTTTCTCTCCATGAGAGCTACACACAGTAGCTGCTTCTAGACAGCCATATTGGCCATTTCCCTCCATTGTTTTCGTCTAGAATCCACCATCTTTAAAAAATGAGTTCTCCTTCAACTGTGCATCATTTTATTTTTGAATTGAGCCTATTTCTAGCACTTAATAATTTCTAGCACTTAATATTTACACAATTACAATTCATTTGACCTATGAGTCATTATATTTATCTCTTATGTGTATTTATACCTGTTCTAAAGCTTGGTTTTATGGTCTAATTAAATTAATGGGATATACTTTATAAATAATACTTAGGGAAGATGATATAGTTAGAGGACCAGGATTCTAGGTCTAGCCACTAACTAGCTGTGTGAACTTAGACAAATCATTTAACTTTATTTAATTCAGAAAAATGTATGAAAACAAAGCAGCTCAATCTCACTGCTCACATAACTACTTGTAAAGAAATACATGTACAGAGTTTGTTCTTCTTTTTTATCATTTCAGGAAATGAATAACATGAAGTGAAGTCTTCATCTCCATTCCCAACAGTCCCCATTCTACTTCCAGAAAGGTAAACATTGTTCATATTTTGTTATGAATTCATTTTGCTATGAATTCTTTACAAATCAGCATACTAAAAGATGTTTATTTCCTAATAGATGCAGATCCTACCATAAAACTGTATGCATATAATATTTTTAAAGAGAAATCATTGTTTTAGAGAACATTTAGGGAGTAAAGAGTACGTGTTAAAATTTCTTTGAAATGCTTATCTATGACTAGAAGCATTGCTTTCTTCTACTCTACACAGATAGTAAATTCAAAGGCACATTTGGGGACAGGATTGTGAGTTTTCTCAAATAACCTTCTTAAATAGGTAGAGAAAGATAACCTTCTTAAATAGGTAGAGAAAGCACCTCTAGTCTTGGTTTTTTAGAGAAATTTTTAATATTATGTTCAATTTTTTAAGGCAAATAAAGTAAGCTGGGATATGATTTTTATTTATCAAGGTAATTATTTTCCCTAAAGTTTAAAGAAAACTTTAAGGAACAAATAGGTTTAGCTGGAGCAAGTTTATTGAGGTATAGATACACCACACCACTAATTTCATAGTGTAGACAGTCCTCTCAGAAAGGCATCAAGAGTTCTTTGAAAGGGCAATACAGTTTCTGAAAGCCCCACAGGAAGACCTGGGTAGTGACAATAGTATCTTCTGTTCTGGAAACCTGACTCTGAAATGAATTATACTCAGGGCAAAAAGCATTCTTCTGTATTTGTAGGTAGCCTAAAATGTACATCACAGCTGCCTGGCTAATTTTACAGGGCTCGTGGAGGCTCCTACATTTGCTATTCACAATGGCAAGCTGAGCTCAATATTTGAACAAAAAAAGTTAAATTTACCAACTGTAGGATTCATATTCTCAGAACAAAAAATAAATGAAACCTTTAAGGGAGCTTAGAAAGTACAACCATAAAGAAATAGTCATGAGTCATTTCTTCAGTTAAACCAGCATCAGTACTCAAGTATGATTACTATATTAGAAAAATCATCTTTAAACACAAAGAAAACTTCTGCTTGTGTATATTCGTGATCACCAATAAAAAGGTTCTACCAAAGGGCCAGTGCACCCAGGTGTTCATGTACATACAACAGCATATCATAATGGACACTAGAAGCCTCACCCTACAGTCTCTGCTCTTAGGTTCCACCTCTGACCCTCACTTGTTGGGCTTATCTTCGGCAAATCTTTAGCCTCTCTCTCCCTAAACTGCATCATCTGAAAAATAGAGATGACATTAGTACTTGGCTCACTGAGTTGTTATGAAAATTAAGTTAGTACATGTAAAACCCTTTTCTGGCACATGGTAAGTGCATGTAACACTGTTCTTTTTCTTATTCAATGGGTATATACCAAGGGAAAGGTTTAAATAAAAACATAATAATTTATTCAAAAGCCATGCCACTGTTAAATTAATACAGTCAAAACTACAAATAAAAAAAGAACATGCAAAATATTTTAAAATATTGTATAAAGGCTTATATGTGTAAGCTTAAAAACCCTTCATTTATGAATGAATTTGTGCATAAAAATTGTGTACATGCAGAGACTTGGGCCAGAATGGATATTGTTGAATTAATTTCAAAAATACGTTTTACAGCTTTTCCAAAACTCTTTAATGAAAAGTCAGCAAGAAGATAATGAGAAAGGACCAAACAGATGTTGGCTTCTGCTGAAATTTGCCAAACTTTTACAGCATCATTATGATAGCTTTCCATTTAGGTCACCACAGTTTAAAAGTAAGTGGGACATTTGGATCTAGAAGAGAGCAGTGATGATTAAAGAGTTGGAAACCCAGGCTTAAGAGGAAGGGACCATGGAAATGATGTTGGTTGGCCAAAAGAGGAGAAGTCTGTGGGTGCCTTAATTACAGTCTCATTATATATAATACACCATGTAAATGAACAGATGTTGTTCTGCAATGAAAATAGAACAAGATGGGAGCACTGTGGCTCTGATTTGAGAACCATCTTTGTCTATAAAGAGTTGTTGAATACCTAAACCCCTGTTCACTCAACCAATATCTATTCATTTCCTCTATTTTGTTTACCATATTAAGTACTAACGATTGATAATTCACATATTTAGACATATTGGGTGGAATATGCTCTATAATTGAATTGTATTGCAGGAGACTTGGTGACCTATATGCATTAGAGCATGGGAAAGACAGGAAACTAGGTTGGGGCAGTGACGCATTTTGGATTCCCACTTCTGTTTCACAAGGATGCATGAGTATCCTGAGACCACCACAGAAGATAGGTAGGTGGGAGTCTGCTTGTTGATACATCAACCAAAAGGGCTGCCCTGGGGGCAAGTAGAGTGCTTCTTCCAGCTCAAGAAATTATGCAGTGAGCAGGCTTTCCTTGCAGGCCCACCTAGCTCCCCACGGGAGGACATTCTCCTTTAGAGCCACAAATAACCAGTTTTGGATTACTCCAAAAGACATCTATCTATTTAAATGGTCTTTCCTGTAAATAACACTTCACTTCTGATACCAAATGTGTAGGGTTTATTTCCAGTTCCTAGCAGACACCAACTTGGTGTCCTAAAATGCAATTAAATTCTAACACTATCTATCTATCTATCTATCAGAAATTAGATCCCACAAGATTGTCCACACTTCACATGCCAATAGCAAGTCCCAGCCTCCTGTACTTCTGACTGACCAGCTATACACTGGGAGTTTCCAAAACTCTCATCTCAGTTTCAGTAATTTGCTAGAATAGCTTACAGAACTCAAACATTTACTCAATTTACCAGTCAATTAAAAATAGTATTTTGTTGAGAATGTTTGCCTCTGTGTTTATCAGGGATATTGGTCTGTAGTTTTCATTTTTTATGTCCTTTCCTGGTTTTGGTATTAGGGTAAAACTGGCTTCATAGAATGATTTAGGGAGGATTCCCTCTTTATCTTTTGGAAATTGGTACCAATTCTTCTTTGAATGTCTGGTAGAATTTAGCTGTAAATCTGTCTTTTTTGGTTGGCAATTTTTAAATTACCATTTCAATCTTGCTGCTTGTTATTGGTCTGTTCAGAGTCTCTATTTCTTTCTGGTTTAATCTAGGAGGGTTGTATATTTCTAGGAATTTAACCAACTCCTCTAGGTGTTCACAGTAGCCTTGAATGATCTTTTGCATTTCTTGGTATCAGTGATAATGTCTCCCATTTCTAATTGAGCTTATTTGGAACTTCGTTCTTTTCTTGGTTAATCTCACTAATGGCCTATCAATTTTATCTTCAAAGAACAAGCTTTTTCATTCATTTAGTTCTGTTCTGATCTTTGTTATTTCTTCTGCTGAGTTTGGGTTTGTTCTTGTTTCTCTAGTTCCTTGAGGTATGTGACCTTAGATTGTCTGTGCATAAAGGGTACCCAAATTAGTAAAGAGGAAGTCAAACTAGCACTGTTTGCTGATGATATGATCATATATGTAGAAAACCCTAAAGACCCCTCCAAAAAGCTCGTAGAACTGATAAATGAATTTAGGAAAGTTTCCAGATACCAAATCAATGTACACAATCAGTAGCGATGCTATATACCAACAATGACCAAGCTGAGAATCAGATCAAGAACTCAACTCCTTTTATAATAGCTGCAAAACAAATAAAATACTTAAGAATACACCTAAGCAAGGAGATGAAGGACCTCTATAAGGAAAACTACAAAACACTGCTGAAAGAAATCACAGATGACACAAACAAGGGGAAACACATCCCATGCTCATGGATGGGTAGAATCAATATTGTGAAAGTGACCATACTTCCAAAAGCAATCTACAAATTTAATGCAATTCCCATCAAAAAAACCACCATCATTCTTCACAGAACTAGAAAAAAAAGCTAAAATTCATGTGGAACCAAAAAAGAGCCCATATAGCCAAAGAAAGACAAAGTATAGCCAAAGAAAGACTAAGCAAAAAGAGCAAATCTGAAGGTATCACATTACCTGACTTCAAACTATACTATAAGGCTATAGTCACCAAAACAACATGGTACTTGTAAGAAATAGGCACATAGATCAATGGAACAGAATAGAGAACCCAGAAATAAAGCCAAATACTTACAGCCAACTGATCTTTGACAAAGCAACACAAAAACAAAGTGGAGAAGGGATACTGTATTCAACAAATGGTGCTGAGTTAATTGGCAAGCCAAAGGTGGAAAAATGAAACTGGATCCTCATCTCTCACCTTATACAAAACTCGATTCAAGATGGATCAAAGACTTAAATCTAAGACCTGAAACCATAAAGATTCTAGAAGATAACATGGAAAAAACCCTTCTAGACATTGTCTTAGGCAAAGACTTCATGAACAAGAACCCAAAAACAAAGATAAATAGGTGGGACTTAAACTAAAAAGCTTCTGCATGGCAAAATAATAATAATCAGCAGAGTTAACAGACAACCCACAGAGTGGGAGAAAATCTGCACAAACTATACATCTTACAAAGGACTAATATCCAGAATCTACATGAAATTCAAGTCAGCAAGAAAAAAAAAACCCATCAAAAAGTGGGCTAAGGACCTGAATAGACAATTCTCAAAAGAAGATGTACAGATGGCCAATAAATATATGGAAAAACGTTCAACACCACTGATTATCAGGGAAATGCAAATCAAAACCACAATGTGATATCACCTTACTCCTGCAAGAATGGACATAATCAAAAAATGATAGATGTTGGCATGGATGTGGTAAAAGGGAGCACTTTTACACTGTTGTTGAGAATGTAAACTAGTACAACCATTACGGAAAACAGTGTGGAGATTCCTTAAAGAACTATAAGTAGATCTACCATTTGATTCAGCAATCCCACTCCTGGGTATCTACCTAGAGGAAAAGAAGTCATTATTTTATTATTATGTGTATACAAGTATCTTTTAAAAGTATCTCTTAAAAGATACTTTTAAAATATACTTGTATACACATGTTTATAGCAGCACGATTTGCAATTGCAAAAACATGGAACCACCCCAAATGTCCATCAATCAACAAATGGATACAGAAAATGTAAATATATATGATGAAATACTAATCAGCCATAAAAGGAACTAATTTTAAGGTGGATCTATGTCACAGTTCAAATTCAGTGTTCAGTGACTTATTGCCTAAATTTACAATGATCTATCTAATCTCTTAAATGAGGCCAGAAGAGTGAGCTGGTAAAAAGAGGGCTAAGATCCTCCAAGAACTGAGTTCCTGCTCCAGCTCTGTCACTTACTATTTGATTATCAATGGGCAATTTATGGAATCTGTTTTAAATCATGGGCACTGAGGGAATAAGTGTTGGGCACCAATAGCATCTACTATAGAAGTTACTCAATATCTTCCCTGAAAGCCTTTGAACATGCTAGGCCTCTAAATAGTCCGCTTAAACTCCAGTTCTTTTGGAAAATGGCAGAGAAAATGATTATCAGATTTTAAGTCTATCAATCAATCAAAATTCCATTCAGCATTGAATACGTATAAAGTATAAGGTGAGTTACGAATATATGCAAAAATTTGTACTCAAAATATAAGATAGGAAATGTTCATTTTTATAAAAATCAGTCTCAGTAAGGCAGCTGGGGTTCTCTTCCTGTCTCAAATATTGAGCCCAAAATTTTCCCAGCTTTGTGACAGTATTAGGTTCACACCAACTCTTGTGGATGCCTTCCTCTCAAAATCAAATTCAATATAGAGGGACAGAGACTGAGAAGACTAGGATGAGCCCGAAAGTTTGTGATTGGCACATACTTGCCTGGGGCCCAAGTCACCAGAAGTCAAAAGTTTCCTCAGGAAATAATGTGTTGTCAAATGGCCATCCTCCAGTCAACGGGGCCTGTTAAGTCAAAAACACATCAGTATTATAAAGCACCACACACACTGACTCATTTAGTCTCAAGATACGCAGGATCTAAATTATTATATCCCTTTTACTGGTATGGAAACCATGATTTAAAACAGATTACATAAATTGCCCATTGATAATCAAATAGTAAGTGACAGAGCTGGAACACAAACTCAGTTCTTGGAGGATCTCAGCCCTCTTTTTACCAGATCACTCTTCTTTTCTTCTGGCTTCCTTTAGGAGACTAGACAGATCATTGTACAGTCAGGCAATAAGTCACTGAACACTGAATTTGAACTCTGACATAGATCTACCTTAAAATGAAGCTAAGGCAAAATTGCAAAGTACCCACTTTTTATTAGAAAAATAATTTGATTGTAATTTCTTTTGTTTTCTAAACCTGAGTGTTCACCTTTCTTTTCTCCTGTATCCCTATGGCCCTCAATCAAATAACATTGGAATAACATTTGCTAAGTGTTTTGTTATCTGTTGCTGCATAACAAATTACCCCCAAACTGAGAAGCTTAAAATCATCATAATTATCTCACAGTTACTCTGAGTTAAGATGCCAGGGGTAGTTTGACTGGGTGGTTCTGACTCAGGGTAGGTATCTCTTGAGGTTGCAGTTAAGTTGTTGGCCAGGGCAACAGTCACATGGGGCTAGAGGACCCACTTTCAGGATCATGCAAGCTGTTGCTGGCAAGCCTGTTTCTTGCTGGCCCATGTCTGTCCATCTCCATTCCTCGCCATGTGCTGCTTGAGTGTTCTCAAGACATGGCAGGTGGCTTGCCCTGAGCAAGAAATCTGAGAAAGAGAGGTCAAGGTGTTAGTAGCTAGCATTCTTTTACAACCTCATCTCAGAAGTAACATACCATCACTTTCTCCATATTATTTGATCCCACAGACTGATGCTGGTATGATATAGGAGGTGACTTCACAAGGGTGTGAATTCTAGGAGGTGGGGATCATTGGGAGTGCCTTGGAGGCTGGCTATCACACTAAGAAGCATACAAACGTAGGGGCATTTTATTCCCTCTGTTGCTTCTCACAGGCAGAACAGGGGATATGGAAAGGGGATGTTTTTTCCATGTGTATAGGTACACAATTCAATATACCTATTATGTCATCTTTATTAGACTGAGCTCAAAACAGATACTAACATAGAATTGATAAGGCATTAAGATCCCATCTCTATACTCAAAGAGCTCAATCTAAAAGACCAAATATACCAAAATATATAAATCAAGAGAAGTTCAGTAAGAGCTCAAAAAAGTATAAGGGGGTTCATATAATGATGGTAAGCTGCTGTACACTTGGGGAAGAACAAGACACAATACCTAGGAGAAGTGGCATTTCAAATGAGTAGAATTTCAGAGTAAAGATCAGGGCAAAGAGAAATCAAGAGAAAGGAGATGAAAGACTCCAAGGAGTGAAACTCACCAAGAATCTTTGAATGAGAAATTCTGGTAATCATGGCTTCACAACTATGGAAGTCCAGCAGGGAAAACTAGTTGCATGTAGTTTGATATAACAGTAGCTATTTGTAAAGCCTCTGATAGGAGCATACCCAAAAACAAGGAAGAAAAAGATGTTAGATAGACTCAGCTTCCTGCTGAGTTTCTCCAGTGGCTTCCCATTGTCTGCAATAAGTTAATGCATACTCCCTAGCATTAAGACCTTCAGTCTGGCCTGAACCTTGGGAGCCTCATTCCTAACCAGCATCCTGCCTCCAGGCCCCCAGTGATGCCCCAGCCTAATCGGGGGAACCCACCCCCAATATTTCAATGTAGTTTCTTTCTGTTTTCCATAAGTGTCTGCCGGCTGAGAAATAAAGTGAAAGAGTACAAAGAGAGGAATTTTACAGCTGGGCCTCTGGGGGTGGCATCACATATGGGTAGGACCGTGAAGCCCACCTGAGCTGTAAAACCAGCAAGTTTTTAGTAAGGACTTCAAAAGGGGAGGGGGTGTAAGAACAGGGAGTAGGTCACAAAGATCACATGCTTCAAAGGGCAAAAAGGAGAACAACGATCACATGCTTCTGAGGAAACAGGACAAGGGCAAAACCAGAAACTGATAAGAGTCCAAAAAAGATCACAAGGCAAAGGGCAAAAGCAGAATTACTGATAAGGGTCTATGTTCAGCAGTGCACGTATTGTCTTGATAAACATCTTAAACAACAGAAAACAGGGTTTGAGAGCAGAAAACTGGTCTGACCTCAAATCAGGGTGGGGGTTTTTCCCCACCCTAATAAGCCTGAGGGTACTGCAGGAGACCAGGGCATATTTCAATCCTTATCCCAACTGCATAAGACAGACACTCCCAGAGCCCCCATTTATAGACCTCCCCCCAGGAATGCATTCCTTCCCCAGGGTATTAATTATTAATATTCCTTGCTAGGAAAAGAATTTAGCAATATCTTCCCTACTTACATGTCCATTTATAGGCTCTCTGCAAGATGAAAAATATGACTATTTTGCCCAACCCTGCAAGCAGTCAGACCCTATGGTTGTCTTCCCTTGTTCCCTTAAAATCGCTGTTATTTTGTTCTTTTTCAAGGTGCACTGATTTCATATTGTTCAAACACACATGTTTTACAGTCAATTTGTACAGTTAACACAGATATCATAGTGGTCCTGAGGTGACGTACATCCTCAGCTTATGAAGATAACAGGATTAAGAGATTAAAGTAAGACAGGCATCAGAAATTATAAGAGTATTATTCGGAAACTGATAAATGTCCATGAAATCTTCACAATTTAGGTACCTCTGCTGTGGCTCCAGCCGGTCCCTCCTTTTGGGGTCCCTGACTTCCAGCAACACAGCCTCCCGATTTCCTTATCCCAGGACACACCAGGCTGGGTCCCAGCTAGAAAGGCATACTTTTTTACCCATTCTGTTTATTCTGCATGGAATAGCCTGCACATCTCTTCTTCACACCACTTCCTCCTTACCTTTCCACATTCAAAGGTCACTTGGCCTAGAAAGATTTTTCTGACTCTATTCTGGGCCCATCCTCATCCCAGCTGTAACATCATCACTATAAATGCATTGACATCTGGCAATGGCATATACTCTACGTAATTGATTCTAAAAGGAATATTCAAATCCTACAACTGAAGGCATGATATAGTTTGACATCTTTTTTCCCTTGGAAAGGAAAGTAAGAGATAAGTTAATGGTGCCTTAAACTTGATGGAATTTACTCATTTGCATATTTACTCCTTCCTTAAGACTAAAAACACCTTCTGGTATGAAATCATTTATTTTATATCCCCATTGCCTGTCACATTGCCCTGTATAGTAAGCTCCCCATGAATGTAGGAGGCTGATCCTTAAATAGCTAAAGGAAACATCACTTCTTTCTACCTAGTTCCAGGAAGGGTGACCCTTATTACCCATGTCATTTCATTTAAAAAGGTCAGCATAAGGTGAATGAAAATTGTGTGATATGTTGACTTTGTTACATCATTTGACCTAAAAACTATGACCTCCTTCCTTTCATGTCATATATCTCCAAATCTTTCTGGAATTAATCTCAAGTTTTCAACAATGGACTTAGAACTCTAAATATATACAGTTGATAAAATGCCCAATCAATGAAGTCAGGCCTGAAGTCTAAGCTTTAATATTTATTAGCATGTGACCTTTGTTGGTTAACCATCCTGAACCTTAGTTTCATCTTCTGTAAAATGAGGGTAGTACAACTCACCTGTCAGGGTAGTTGTGATACAGCTGCAATGACTGGAGGAGCCCCAGGGTCCTTGGTCTCACACTGATTTAGCTAAAACAACACAGACACACATGGAGTAGTTTTAAGGAGCAGAAAGTTTAACAAGCAAGCGAGAAAGCAGCAGCTCCCCCATACAGAGACAGAGGGAGGGAGGCTCCAAGAGAGAAATCCTGTGTGCAGCAGAAAAATGGTCAGTTATATTGGAGGCTGGAGGAGGCAGTGTCTGATTTGCATAGGGCCCAGGGGATTGGTTTGACCAGGTGCATCATTCACATAGCCCACAGAAAAACCTGGTCCTCCCACCTTAGTCTTTTAATATGTAAATGTGGGCTGCCATGATGTCCTGAACATGTTGAGTTATCTGGAGGTGGCCATGACACTGGGCACACCTTGTGATAAGAGGAAGGTGGGAATTGCCATATTGGGTAGACCCAGTTTCTAATTGCCTGCATTTGCATATCAAAGCTTGCTGGTCTGGGCCTTCAAGCTGCCTTTCTGTTAGAAAAGAAATGGTTTGGGGGTTGCTTCTTCTTACAGGAAAATTACCACTGAGAACCTTTACCCTTTCTAGCTGCCTAAAAATTATTTCTTAATAACTCCTGTATTAGTTGTAAAGATTAACTCTATTAAACATCTAAGATGGGGCCTGGGTATAGTAAGATATTCCGTTAATTTTAGACCACTACCTGGCACATAACAGAATGAACAACAAAAATAATGAGAAGAGTCTACAGGGTTAGGTGAGCAATGTGGGCTTAGAAATCCATTCCAACATCATATTAATTGGGCACTGAGGTAATTGCCCAAGTTAATGATGTCAAAATGCAATGGACAACAATCCTTGTGGAGGATTTATTCTGCTTGAGTTTCTCTTTCTCTCCGTGTATGAAGTTTGAATCTAGTTTTACCTATTGTTTTCCTATTGACTACAACATTTTTACCATGAAAACATGGAATTTATAACAATTTGACCATATATTTTTCCTCATATTATTTTGGGGACCAGACTGTTGCTTTGCTTCCAGGCATTGTAATTTGACATGTACTCTACAACAATCTTTAGCCCCCATTAGCTCTTAGTGAGACTATTTCCTCTAAACCTTTCCCATAGGTTTCACAACTTTCTTTTGAACGTTCTCCAAAAACTAAATCCTTACTTTGTTTAACCATATTTCCCCTTCTCTTCTATTGTGCATTTCTCTATGTTGAGAAGACTTTGAGAAAGCAGGGAGTCCCTCTGCCAACTGATCCTATACTAGGATAGGCGTGGGTGATGAAGGCCTTCTACAGGTCATTTAGAACTATGGGAGCAGGGCAGTAGGTAGAGCACAGAAGAAAGGAATTACAAAATGTCAGAGAATTAGGGGAAAAGAAGAGCAACAATTCTGATTTGTTGCCATGCAAAGACGGAGAGATTAAGATCGGAGGGGATGTTCCATATCAAGAGGATGAAGTGAAGGGATAAAGGTCCAGTTTACACAAAGAAGTTTAAAAGCCAGATGCAAAATCCCAAATCTTCATCATATACTGATAAGCCCTACCACACTAGTTGGAAAGGAGGTTCTAGACATCAACATGGGAAGAGGTGGAAAACCCCTTTGATCTTTCATAATGTAGAAACAGAATCCCAGAACAATAAAACAGACAACTAATCCTACTATTTTCTGATCTTTTGGCTCCTCTGAATCATTTTATAAACTTAGCTACTCTGTGGGGGCCTAATCCTTGTCCCAATAGTCCACGTGGTTGAATGGCTGCCTGATCCAAATGCTTTGATCATACCAGAGTCTTGGAGTCTTTTTCTATCCTTTTTATAGGCACAATTTTCAGAAATACTTTCTTCAAAAGCCCTGTGCTTTGATAAACAGGTTTAAGTGCTATAATCACCAGGCATTTGAATGCAGATTAATTCATAAACCCAGATAATAGATCTTGTTCTGTCATGTTGTTTTTAGACAAAAGTTGAAAGCTTTGAAGAATGTGGAGAAACTATGAAATTTTAATAGCCTTGGGGCACAGAAACTTAACACAAAGAAAGAATCGTCATTCATTCAAAGAGTATTCATGGCCTTGGTGGAAAGATTGATGACAAATTCTGTGATTAATTACAGTTGTTGAAGAAAGTTAGAAGAAAAAAGGCACCAAGAGTTCTTGAGTTAATCAAAGACAGCAATTTGAATAAATGGTCCTAAAGTCCACAGTAATTATTTGGTCAAATGAACCACATTGTTACTTTGAATTGCAAGATTTTACCTTCATCCTGAAAAATAAAAATAAAAAATAAATGCCTGGCTGAACATTATTGATTTGATAGGGAAAGTATCAGTTATTTTCCTACATAAAAGGGACTCATAAAATCTGAGGGTTGTGATATTTAGGTTTTCTTGCCTGAGGGAAGGTCATTTCACAGTAACCTCCAGAAAAAATGACTATATATTATGATTAGTAACTTATCCATAAAAAGGATAATGATATGGTTTTGCTGTGTGTCCTCATCCAAATCTCATCTTGTATCTCCCATAATTCCCACGTGTTATGGGAGTGACCCAGTGGGAGATAATTGAATCATGGGGGCGGGTCTTTACCTTGCTGTTCTCCTGATAGTGAATAAGTCTCAGGAGATCTGATGGTTTTAAAAAAGGGAGTCTCCTTGCACAAGCTCGCTCTCTCTTTGCCTGCTGCCATCTACATAAGATGTGACTTACTCCTCCTTGCCTTCTGCCATGATCGTGAGGCCTCCCCGGCCATGTGGAACTGTAAGTCCAAGGAATCTCTTTCTTTTGTAAATTGCCCAGTCTCAGGTATGTCTTTATCAGCAGCATGAAAACAGACTAATACAAACAACGTAACAAGAACAAGAATGAAATAATTGACATGAAGGACTCACCTGAACAATTACACCAAAAGAGCATCTTCTTCTTTCTCTAATCTACACAAAGCCCGTCCACAACAGGCCAATTCTATCAGAGACAAGGCTGATGGGAAGGTTCAGAAATAATTGCAATTTTCCTCCTCACATTTCTATTGAATCTTTTGGAGAATAGAAAAATAAATTATTTATTACAAGGCAGGGGTTCTCAAGCCCTAGACCAGTACCTGTCCGTGGCCTGTTAGGAGCAGGGTCACATAGCATAAGGTAAGTGGCAGGCAAGCCAGCATTACTGCCCAAGCTCCGCCTATTGTCAGATCAGTGGCAGCATTAGATTCTCATAAAAGCATGAACCCTATCGTGATCTCTGCATTCAAGTTATCTAGGTTGCGCACTCCTCATGAGAATCTAATGCCATCCCCCATCCACCCTGGTCCTTGGAAAAATTATCTGCCATGAAACCGGTCCCTGGTGCCAAAAAGGTTGGGAACCGCTGTTGTAGTAAGTTTTCAATAGGTAACTTGCATTCAACAGCTTGTGGTTATAGCTTCCTGTTTGGCAGAGGAAAAGGATATCTCTATATATAGATATACATATCACAGATCTTAGAACTTTAAATATCAACTGTATAGAACTTGACTACTGAGCTTGAGCTTGCCACCATTCTTAAAATCATCAGCTCTACTGCCATGCTGTTTTTTACATTTATATATTATAACTTCATCTTTAATAAAATATATATATTAGCTATTTTTCAATGTGGATTTTATGTGGTAAGTGTTGAGATCTAAGCATGTTATCTGTTTCCCAAGTAGCTTGTTTTTCCTGAGTGAAAATTTATGAACCCTACTTATGTTATTTAAAATTATATTTTAACCTTACTAGATCTGTGCTATGACTAGAAAATAGTTGTTAACATAAAATTTCTCCCAAAGTAAATGGATAGTTAAAAAAAAAATTCCAGTAAAGTACTAAGTCATGAAAACTATATTTTCTTGACACTTTTTTCTAAGATGCATAACATGCTTTAATCTTTTATAAAATATAAACATTCTTTCATAATATATGAAAGAAAACAGTGCATTTTATGCACTTGAAACCAAAAGTTCCCAATCTTCCTGCTCGTTAAAGAATGTAAATTTGACTGCTAGTTTTTCTTACTTTTTTAGCAATGTAACTAAACATGATTTGGATATTAAGTCTCATTTTGGATAATCAAAATACATAAGCATGTGTGTGTATGTGTGTGTGTCTATATATATATATATATATATATATAATAAAACTAAAAAAATATGTATGTGTGTGTGTATATATTAAGCTTGTGAAGTCCTAAAAGCCTGGCAGAGTGGGAGAGACATGTAGCTCCAGTCCCAGTAAAACAAAGCACATGGCTAATTAAATGTGTTCTATTGATCTCTCCACTAACCTCTGAAAAATATATACAGATTTTCAGTTAATCAGCTAATAGTTTGGCATTCTGCGTGCTATATCTTTCTCACCTATTGTTGTGATTAACTCTATGATTTTAAGCTTTTATTTGTAGATTTGCACTTTACAGACTTCTAAGTCCTTGAAGCAAGCAAATAAAAAAATGTAGCTCAGTGAGAACACTGCAAGTTATAAAAGTGGTCCAAGGAGTTTCACTATTTTTTCCTTGCAATGTCAGAACAGGATGAAAAGCAAATTTGAGGCTATGTTTCTTTCCCTGGAAGAACTATATATATAGTTGACAGGGACCCCCTCTCTTTTCACCCTTGCTGACTTACCACACTGTCCAACCAAGACTTGCTCTCTTTCCCAATCACTTCTTCACGAACCTCTCCCTGAAAAAGTAGAGGTGAAATGTAGGTATTCAAATTTTCCCACCATTTCAGAAATCACAACTCTTCCTAAGAGAAGGAAGGAAACATGAAAAATGGACAAAAGGCTGATCTAGATGTGCTTAATTTAGCAGTCATAGAATGGGAACTCCATATTTGTATATTTTATATAGTTATGAATATTACATAGTATAGGATGAAAATTCAATAAATAAATGTATTTATTTATTATTTATTTATCAAATAAATATATTAGCCAGTTCACTTATTATCAACTAAATATTGAACCATGGTGAATTGATTTAGGACAAATACAGAAATAAAATAAGGATATTTAAGCCAAACTTCATTCAACTCTGTTGTTTAGTACAGAAATATCATGATTTGATGAAACAAGTTGTTTTCAAATATAGTTTTACATGATGGGAAAGGTATATCAATAAAATATAAACTCTGGGTTTATTATTTTTGACTTATGAATGCTAAATAATAATTTATCTTTTTACTTAAGTAATAAAAATTTTATTAAAAGGCCTGGTTTGGCTGTAGGCAAAGAATTGATTACTTGGAGCCAAAAAAAAAAGTGATGTGTTGGCTCTCATCGCTTTGCTATAACTCATGAATATTCACATTTTCCAGAAGATTACTGCCCTTGGTGATTTGGGCTCTTCCTTTTCAAATCTATTGTTATATGTATTATTTTTCTTTTAATTAAAAGAAGGCAATCAAGACTGTTTAACTCAGTTTAAGAAAAAAAAAACTCTTGCCAAGTTTCTTGAACCCCATTGTATACATGCAAGCTTAAGTTAGAACAAAGACATGACATTATTGTATGTCTAGTAAATGCTTCTATTGTGTCTTCAATTCTCTTCCTAAATGACATTCTCATTTACTTATATTTGTCTCTGTCTTCACAGGTGGCTCACACTGAAAATCAGTTTATTTTCCTCTGGTGCAAAAACAGTAGTTTCTCCAAAACTGAAGCTGGAAATTATCTGAAATATCTGGTCCTCCGGAAAAGGGACGTGAAGCCCCCTTTGTAATTTCTGCATTAGCGTGCTCTCCTGGCAAGCAGGAAACTTCATCAGAGAAGTCAGCCAAGGAACGTCTTTAAATGGAAATTGTGCAAACGAGGAGCAAATGCATTAAAAAGTTGCTGACGGGCATGAAATGCTTTGATGTGAAGACGGAAAACTCCAAGCAGGAAGGATTTTAACATTTTGAATCTGATTGACTCTGTGGTTTCTCAGCACAGTTATTCCATGGGCTAAAATAAATGCAGAAATGGTACTTTCAGACCACAGCTGCAGAGGGGATCGTGGTGAATTTCAATGAAAATCCATTTGAATCTTGAGGTTCGGATCTTAAAAAAGCAAAGGACATGAGAGAAGTAATATTGTTGCTTGAAATTTCATTGCTTATATCTAAAAGAAACTCCTATTTTTAGGAGAAATGTTGAATCTTTGCAATGTGGTAGATGCTCCCACAAAACTTTCTCCTGAAATAGGAGATAAATGTTGGAAAGAGGCAATTTATTGAGTATGCTGACAGAGGTGGAGTTCAGAGACAGGCAAGCATACATAAGAGTCATGATGTTTTTCATTATTATCTTTACAAATGAGTTTCTTACAGTGGTCAATGACAAACCAATTTCATTCAAAGCTTGCTTCAATAGGCAATGGTTTGATGCCAATATGTTAGCTATTTACTTTGACCACCGTATGCATTAAAAAGAAGAAAAATTAAGAATACTCAAGCAGAACCTCCAACTTAGATAGCACTTTCCACAAAAAGTGATGGAGGGATAGACTGAAGTTAAATGGGATCAGGTATGTGATGAGATCTCAGAAGTGTTTGCACAATAATGCAGATACTCATTTTAAACAGAGTCATAAGGATTGGAACTAATAAAAATAATAGAATAAAATACCGATCAAGAATGTGTCCTCCTGAGTATCTGGGTTTTCAATTCTGGCTCCACAGAACTTGTCAGATATATGACATTAAACAAGATACTTCAACATTCTGTGCCTTCATTTTCTTAGCTGTAAATGGAGATTTTACTAGAACTCTATAAGATCATGAGAATTATATTAATATATGTAAAGCTTTAGACATAGTATATGGCGCCTCGTAAGCACTCAATTAAATGTTAGTTACCATTAGTAGCAGTGTAGAATTAAAAAACAAAAACTGCAAACTGTAAGTTAGGCATCTGGCTCTGCAAACTAGTTAAATTCCCCAGACCTTATTCTGGCCATCTGTAAAATGAAAGGATTGGGCTAGATCATCTCTAAATTTCCTTCCAACTTAAAAAACGTTCAAAAACACGTTTTAGGAGTACGCAAAGTGTTTCAGCAGAAGGCGATGTTTTAGCAGAACATTTTTAAAGGCATTTAATCACTTTCACAAAAAATGTGTTTCATGGCTTGTACTTCCTCCTCAATCAACTCCTGTTGGGACTTCACTTGCTGCTATTCCACCGAAGTGGCTCCTGTCAGGGTCACAGGATTTCTATGTTGTCAAGTCCAATGGTCACTTCTTTAAACCCTTGGTACACCCAGTAGCACTTGACACATATGAATCTGATTTTTTCCTTCTTTCTCCAGTCACCAGCCTTTTTTTTTTGAGAGTCTTTGTCTTCTAGGCTGGAGTGCAGTGGCGCAATCTCGGCTTACTGCATCCTCCACCTCCCAGATTTAAGGGATTCTTGTGCCTCAGCCAGGCGCCACCACACCAGGCTAATTTTTGTATTTTTAGTAGAGATGGGGTTTCTCCATGTTGGCCAGTCTGGTCTTGAACTCCTGACCTCAGGTGATGCACCTGCCTCAGCCTCCCAAAGTGCTGGGATTACAGGCTTGAGTCACCCCGCATGGCCGAGATTGTCTTTTTAATAAACATTTTATTTTACTCCTCTACTTAAAATCCTGAAATGGCTTTCCATGACGTTTGTGATCTAGACACTTTTGATCTTATTTTCTACCATCTCTTCTTGTTCTTTGCAGTCCCTTCAGCCACACTGGCCTTCTTTCTGAACTTCAAACACCCCAAGCTTATTCCTTGGATTGGTTGGTACCTTTGCTTAGAATTTTCACCTTAAATCATGGCTGGCTCCTTCTTGGCATTGTTTCAGTATATATGTCTCCTCCTCAGAGAGGCCTCCCTGATTAAATAGTACCCACTTCACTTAGTCTACCTTGCCCTGTTTCATATTCGTAATGAAACGGTCTTATTTTTACCATGTCTATCTCCCTCAAAGAAAGTAAGCCCCATGAGAACAGGGATATTATCTAGCTCAATGCCAAGGACAGGTCCTCAATAAAGCTATGAATGAAAAGATAAAGAAGCCAGTTCCGCTTGCATCATGTTCAAAGTGTTCTCTGCCTTCCCTAAATTTTAATCACCCTTATTGTCAGTTCCACTTATTTGATATCACACATCATCCTGTATTATTATGAATTTTTTCCTACATATATGTCTTTTTTCTCCAATCATATGATACTTGTGGGATGAGACTATGAGACATTTCAGGTGTCTCACAAGTGATGAGCCCTTGTTCACAATTATTCACTAAATGTATGTTAAAATATTTAAAGGGAGACAAATTGACTAGTAATTTACAAAAACCTAAATTATGACTGGCCAAAAGGAAGAAAACAAAAAAGTGCTTAAATGTTTCAATGAAAACATGTCCATCCAATGGTTTATATTTTCCTAGGCAGTGGGAAAAGAATGAGAGTTGGACTTCAGTTTTTAAGTGGGCAACCCAAATTGTTTTGGTTCTTTAAAAAAAATGGATTTGTTACTTATGTTAGGAACAATCTCTCTCTAGTCTAAATAGAGATCTAAGGAAATGCAATCTAAAGAAAATCTAGTCTTGGTTGAATATATTTTACTTTACATTTTACATACCTTATTACAGCGAGTACTCACAGGCAAAAGTTCCATTGTATACATTGAAGTCAACAATCATTTGTCTTTTCTGGACTTGACACTCTGCCATGACTCCCCACCATTGTACTTACTGGTTCAAACTCCTTAGCAGGTCCTACCAGACTGTCCAGGATTAAGTCTTTATTCACACCTTAGTCTTACCTCTTATTCTGTCTCCCTTCAAGATCCTCTTTTGTCCAATCCCCAACAGACACACATTCAGCTCTAGACACAACAAAAAAGGCAGGCCCCCTAATGAACTCTACCACTATCCCCTCTACACTGTTTTCTCTTACACATCCTGATCTCTTACCCACCTACCTAGTTAGCCTGGTTTACTCTCCTCTATTAGGTTTTTGCCAAACTGCAATTACTTTTGCACCAACCTAATCATCTTCTCTAGCAGGCCTTCCCTACCCCTGCCTACTTTCTTGCCCAGATTGAATCAGGCCCCATCTATGGATTCTCATAGTACCTGTGCTTACCCACCATAAAGCACATATCACATGACTGAAATTTCCTTACCCAAGATCAAATAAATGAATAGCCCAATTCATTTTTTAATACTATGCTATAATATGAAGGTTTATGCTCCCCCCTCAAATTCATATCCTGACATTCTGATGCCCAAGGTGATACTATTAGGAGACAAGGACTTCTAGTGTTCTGTTGTTCCTGATCTTAGAAGGAAAGCATTAGCTTTTTACCACTAAGTATAATATTAAGTATAGATTTTTAGTACATGTTCTTTATCAATTTTAGAAAGTTCCTTTCCATTCCTATTTTTCTTAAAGTTTTAATCATAAATGGGTATAAAATTTTGTCAAATGCTTTTTCTGCATTGATTAGTATAGTTATATGATTTTTCTCTTTTAGCCTATTAATATGGCCAGCTATCTTAGCTGATTTTCAAATACTGAACCAGCCTTGTGTTCCTGGAGGAAGCCCATGGTTCTGCCCTCAATAATAAAATCACTGCCCTTAGAAAAACAGCCTGATAGAGCATGTCGGCCCTTTTCACCATGTGAGTACACAGTTAAAGGGCCCCATCCATGAGGGGTGGGCCCTCAAGCAGACACCACTAGCACCTTATCTCGGTCTTTCCAGCCTCCAGAACAGTGAGAAATAAATTTCTGTTGTTTCTAAGTTACTCCATCAAAGACATTTTGTTTCAGCAGCCAGAACATACAAAGACACCCTATAATACCAAAAACAGGCAAAAATGTACAAAAAATGAAAGCTTTAGGCCAATATCCTTCATGAATATACATACAGAAATTATTAGCAAAATATTAGAATATAGAATTTACAATATATAAAGAGAATTATACTCCATGACTCCATGACCAAGTGAGGCTTATTCTAGGGATGCAAGGCTGGTTCAATATTTGAAAATCAATGAATGTAATCCACCATATTAACAGGCTAAAGAAAATAAATCATACGATTAATCAATGCAGAGAAAGTATTCAACAAAAATTTTATACCCCTTCATAATAAAAACTCTTAAAAAAAAGGGAACAGAAGAGAACTTCCCAAAATTGATAAAAAAACATTTACTAAAAACCTACAGCTAACATTATGCTTAATGGTAGAAAGCTGAATGCTTTCCTCCAAAGATCAGGAAGAGTACAAGGAGGTGACTCTTGCCACTCTTATTCAAAATGGGGATAGAAGTGCTAGTCTGTACAATAAGTCAAGAAAAAGAAAAGGCAGGCAGATTGAAAAGATCCTAAATTAAAACATAAAACTATGAAACTTGCAGGGAAAAAGCACAGAAAATCTTTGCATCTAGGGCTAGACAACTTTTAGATTTGATACCAAAAGCATGGTCCAAATCAGGAAAATTGATAAACTGTGCTTCATCAGAATTAAAAATCTTTTGCTCTGTAAGAGATCCTGTTTCTCTGTTAGGACAATGAAAAGATAAGCTATAGCCTGAGATAAAATATTTTCAAATTACATATCTGATAAATGAGTGCATAAAGAAGTCTTAAAAACTCAATAGTCAAAAAATTAAAAATCCAATTAGAAAATGGGCAAAAATCATGAAGAATAATTTTGCTGCAGATGGTGTACAGATGACAAATAAGCATCTGGAAAGATGCTCAACATCATTAACCGTTAGGGAAATCCAAATTAATACCACAGTATAATTACAAAGCTCTCAGAATGGCTAAAATAAAAAATAGTTGACTACACCAAATGCTGGTGAGAATGTGGAAAAATTGGATCACTCATATGTTTCTGGTGGTAAGATAAAATAGCCTGGACACTGTGGAAAACTGTTTTGCAGTTTCTTAAAAAGCTAAGCATGCAAACACCATACAAGTGCACTCCTGGGCATTTGTCCCAGAAAAATTAAAATATTCACAAAGAAACATGTACATGAATGTTTATAGCAGTTTCATTCATAGTAGCCACAAACAGAAAAAAAACCATGTGTTTCTTAATGGGTGAATAAACTATGGTACATCTATACCTTGGAATACTACTTGTCAATAAAAAACAAACAATTGCTAAATAAAACAACCTGAGAAAATCTCCAGAGAACTATACTGAATGAAGGAAGAAAAATCCCCAAAGATTACACACTGTATGTCATTTATATAACATTCTTGAAATGACACAATCACAGAAATGGAGAATACTGGTCACTAGGCATTAAGGAAGGTGTGGAAGGATGTGGTGATGGGAGGAAATGTGTATGGCTGTAACAGGGCAACAGAGGCATCATTGTGATGATGGAAGTGTTCTGTATCTTGTGTTTTTGAATGTCAATATCCTGGTTGTGATATTGTACTCAGTGGTTTTGCAAGATATTACCAATGAAGAAAACTAGTTAAGGGTACACAGGATTTTTCTGTATTATTTCTTATAAGTGCATGGGAATCTACATTTATCTCAACATGTTTCATTTTAAGAATTATATATTTTCTGAATCTTTAATAATGTGTCAACTAGAATTTAACTGGGTATATTTTTATGATAGAAATCTACCTTACCATGCCCTTTGTCACTTGAGTAATCATATATTATATGACTCAAAGGCACAGAAATCCAGTAAGTAAAGAAAAAAGGTGTCTATTTATCTGGAGACAGGGTCTCACTTTGTTGCCCCAGCTGGAGTGCAGTGGTGCTATCATAGATCACTGCAGCCTCAATCACCTGGGCTCGATCTCCTCCTGCCTCAGCCTCCCCAGTAGCTGGGACTACAGGTGCCACCACATCCAGCTAATTTTTTATTTTCAGTAGAAATTAGGTCTCACTCTGTTGCTCAGGCAGGTCTCAAACTCCTGAGCTCAAGCAATCCTCCTGCTTCAGCTTCTGAAGTGCCAGGATTACAAGTGTGAACCACTGTGCCCAGTCATGGTTTTTTCTGTTGTCGTTGGGTTTTTTTGGTTGTTGTTTTGTTTTTGTTTTTAAGACTTGCACTGTCACCCAGGCTGGAGTACAGTAGCGTGATCCTGAGACACTGCAACCTTTGCCTCCCAGGTTCAAGTGATTCTTGTGCCTTGCCACCTGAGTAGCTGGGACTACAGGTGTGTGCCACCACGCCAGGCTAATTTTTGTACTTTTAGTAGAGATGGGGTTTTACCATGCTGGCTAGGCTGGTCTTGAACTCCTGCCAGCCTCATTTTAAAACAAATTTTCTAACCAAAAATATACTCACAGGTTGAATTCAATGGCCCAGAAAAAAAGTGAAAGTATAATTGCCTTTATAATACAGTGCAATAGACCATAGAATATTTAAATCTTTAAATGGTTTGGCATTTCCATTGAATTGTTTATATTCTATGCAGATTTGTATTAGTGTTAATCCATTAGCAAACACTAAAATTATATAAGTGCTATTAATTTTATTAGGAAAGAAAGAAGTGTACTTCTTTCTTCTGATATGAATCATGGTAGCGCTTGGATGAACATTAGAGCCTATCCAGCACAATTTTTTCACCTTAAGAGGAAATGGAAGTAGTTGAAATTTAAATGTTGCATCAAAGATGATACAGCTAATATCCAGCACACAAAGCCTCCTACATTGATTCTTAGATATACTTAGAAGTCACAAATGCAAAAGCCTTTTACTATTGTTACAAAACACAGCAAGGAGACATTTATATTCTGTATCGTGTAAAGTCATCCTGGAGTTGGGGATCCAGCCTGGAATTGCTGGGCATCAGGGACAGTGAAGTTGCGCAAGCATGTACATTGTCTAACGCATGCTCGAAGTTATATTTATCTTCAGGACATCCGATTTGACTCACGTTCATTGGTCCTATATTTTTATCGGTTTTAATTAACTATGTCCTTTAGCAATCCTTACCTCTATCTTTCCCTTTTGCATGTGTCAGGGTAATCTCAAGTATAAGTCACCCAGAGAGGAAGAAAATATTTTTTGTTTGATCTTATGTTTGTGGCTACTAATAGCAGTATTAAAAATTCAAGTACAACAAAATATATAAGATTACAGAATCCTAGGAAAATAAAATAGGAATGTGAAAACAGATCTAATGAGGTATTAAACCTCTAGCAGAGAGCCCCCAATCTCTTATCATGTTTCTTTAAGTCATTAGAATTGTCCTGCAGGCTAAAAAGAGCTTCGTTCTGATGATGGCCCCAAATGCTTTTTTCTCCCAATGACGTCAACTTGCAGTTTGGCACGTTCTCTTACAACATTCTAATGTCCATTAATGACCTCTTAATGCTAATTGGTACACATTATACCATCTGTAAATTTTAACACATCCATGTTATTTTCAACAATACTTGTATCTTCATCCTATTCTGGTATCTCATAAAGCCAACCAGGCAGAGGAAGCCTTAAAGCAACACTGGTGTGATTTTGCTCAGTCTGAGCAAGAGATTCTTTGCTGAAAAAAACTACACCTAGATGGGTCGTTTAATTCAAATTTGTGAAGACACTAAAGGATTGATAATGGCAAAGCAGGTTACACAAAGTTTACTGCCTATTTGATTTAAACAGTTATTTAGGTGTAGATAAGAAAATACAACTTACAATGTGTTTGTGGGATATAGTTTAGAATTTGCTCTAAAGAATCTGGGATGACTATAACCAGGGCCTTGGTTCCAGTCTAGCCTAGAGTCCCTTCCTTGTGTCATCCAAGTTCACAATTTGTCTTTGTGTGTTTGGTGCAGCTTCAGTCACAGTTGGGGATAAATTGGGATTCAATGTTCACATTCTGAATATGGGTCCTTGTTATATACAAAAATGTTTCTAAATCTGTTATTGGTTACATAGTAAATGAATTGGATTAGGAGGTCATTATTAACAGGTCTGACATCTATGGGCCTGTCTAGCAGACAGGATGCATACAGACAACAGAGAGCCTCAAGGAAACAACAAACAAAAATCAACATGAAACAAAAATATCTGGCCATAAAGATGCAGAAGATGAAGACTTTCGGAGTAGACTTGTAAATTGGAGCGAACAGTGGGTCCAGGCACAGTGGGAGCCCCACCCACACCCCGTAACAGTCCTTCTAACCTTCCCCATCCAACATTCTTGCCTACCCTGACAGGGAAAGGACTGCAGTTAAGGGCCCAGTCCTACTATGGGATTTCTCCCGGGAGCGCGCTGGTCATGAGAAGTGAATGGAGTTTCTCTTCATTCCGCATGAAGAGAGAAGAGCCCCAGGGGTCGGTGAATCTGAAGGATCAGCTGCAGCAGTCGGGGGAGAAGGTAGAGAAGGGCGAGGCTGACCTACACCTAGACAGAGGTGCCCAGCTCTTATGCGAGCAGCAACAGGGACCTAGAGCCAGCCTGACGCTCACCCCAATGCACACACACCAATCACCTGCGGAGGCTTTCTCCTGGACTTCCTCCTAATCCAAGATGCAAGGCTCAAATGTTAAAATATTAGGTATTGCTCCAAAGTTGTCTCACTGCTTAGAAATGCCTGAGACATCCTGCAGGGGGCCGACCTCGTCTCTCATCGGGGCTCTCAGCCCCTCTGCTCTCTCCTTCCGGTTGGTGCTCTTTGAGCAGCTAACTCCACTTTCTGATTATCCTGAAGTGAATTCCTAGTTGGAATCCAGGTGGAAAAAAAATCTAACAGCCAAAACGTGGACTCCTTAAGGTTTTGTGCATACAAGTGATGTGAGGATGAATGAAAAGAAAAACATTTATCTGGTAACTAATGTTTTTATTTGTTTTTGTTTTTTGAGATCGAGTCTCACTCTGTCGCCCAGGCTGGAGGGCAGTGGTGCGATCTCAGCTCACTGCAACCTCCTCCTTCCCAGGTTGAAGCGATTCTTCTGCCTCAGCCTCCCAAGTAGCTGGGACTACGGGCACGTGCCACCACGCCCAGCTAATTTTTGTATTTTTAGTAGAGATGGGGTTTCTCCATATGGGCCAGGCTGGTCTCAAACTCCTGACCTCGTGATCTGCCCACCTTGGCCTCCCAAAGTGCTGGGATTACAGGCGTGAGCCACCGTGCCCAGCCACTAATGGTTATTTTTGTAAGAGATAAATAGCAACGACTATTTTTTGTGAGAAGCTGTACTTGATGAGTTCTTACTAAATTTAAATATAGAAAGTATTAGCTCATCCAATATAGTAAATCTCATGTGGACAATAAGTAGTTCAGAAACAGATTAATCACATTGAAATAATTATTAACCTAATTCTTTTAAAATTATTAATAACCATTAATATTCTCTTTTAAAAATTCATGGTCAGGCGCGGTGGCTCACGCCTGTAATGCCAGTACTTTGGGAGGCCAAGGTGGGTGGATCACTTGAGGTCAGGAGTTTGAGACCAGCCTGGCCAACATGGTGAAACCCCAACTCCACTAAAAATACAAAAATTAGCCAGGCATGGTGACATGCGCCTGTAATCCCAGCTACTCAGGAGGCTGGGGCATGAGAATTGCTTGAACCCAGGAAGTGGAGGTTGCAGTGGGCAGAGATCATGCCACTGCACTCCAGCCTGGGCAACAGAGCAAGACCCTGTCTCAAAACAAAACAAAACAAAAATGCACTAAACTCTTTCATAACCATTCTATACTTAATTCTGTTAGCAATACCACTAGGCAAATATTTCTATTCTTACCAATACTTTCTACCTCAGGAAACTGTGTGTTCTGTGAAAGTAAAGATCTTGGAAAACTTTTTGTAAGTCTAGACTGGGTGCCTAGGCATAGTAGAGCATTCAGCAGGTAGTTGGTAGAACCAGTAGCTGAAGCAAGGACTTGAAAGTTTATTATTCAGTTTGGAGATTAGAAAATTTATCAGCTACAAATACTGTGAAGACTAATTAGTAATAAGCTTGACATTTTACTAAATGCCATAACTCTATGTATTTCAACTTCCACTCTTATTCTTATCAGCTGAATAAAAAATTTTTGATTCCTTAAAGAGAAAACTAATGAATATTTCTATATTAACCATAAAAATATTAACATTCTGCAAAGTAAGGTTTAGAATGGCATTTCATCAGAAATTAAATTGAGCCAATTAATGTGAGAAGACTTTTATTTATCCTGTATGTATTTTTCTTAATGTAGGAAAGAATTCAGTTAGCTTAAACTCTTATTCAGAAAAGTAGAAGAACATTGCCTGGTAGATCCAGACCAGAGTTTATTTCTTAGGGAAATATGTAGGTGTAAGGGTTGGGATATCTGATTAACAATTCATAAACCTTTTGCAGAAATCCCTATCACTTAAGCATAGGAATACATTTGTCATTCCTTAGGACTTAATATTTACATTAAATGAAATACATTTGTCTGTTTTTCCTTGTTTTTTATTATTATTAATCTCTTGGTTCTAGAGAGACAATATGGCACAACTATTTCACATTGACCTAGGATGGCTGTGCCTTTGGACTTCATACCAGGCTGCCTATGATTCATTAAGCATTCTCAGCCATTCTCAGGAAAGGATTTTCTGCTTCTCCATAACCAAGCATTCAAAAGATGCTGACATGCCACAGTCCTCACACTTAGATTCCATATCTATATCACTGATGTGGTCCTAGAAACTTACTAATAACCAAAATTTACGGATCTAAATATTTGTTACCTTTGGCCACAATGCTGCTCTCTACCCAGATCTGTCACTGTCAGGACCTGAGAGTTTATTCAAATAGTTGAACAGCTAGAAAGGTGGTACCACTTGTTAGACTGCTTTATAGCCTCCAAGACTATGGATGAATAGTTTTGAAGGAATGACCATGAGTCTCCTCCTGGCAAATCTTAAACTCTTATATAGTTGAATGGTATTTTTATATTGGCCATAAAAGTGTCGTCTAAGTAGTTTTTAAAAACTGTATTGGAGGAAGTCGTATTTTAGGAAGTATTTGAATAATAGAGAGTGTTTTCAAACTGGAAGACCAAAGAAGGACATAAAGAAAAAAATGGTTCCAAGCACAGATGTAACTTGAAAAAAGCATCTGAAGCTAGAGTCGAATTATCAGGCAAGGACTGTAAATATATTTATCTAAGACAAGTGGTCTTTGATGAAGATGAGGAATTTATAAATTAATAGAGATAAAAAATTAGTTAAAACACTCTAAACCCTTAGTACTTTGAATAAGCTATATGCATTCCTTTTAGTTTTGTTATGCATAGCATTGAAAAGAATGGAATGAAAGGAGACATTTGAATGTATTTAAGTATCATGAAACGATACTTGTATTGCTTCTAAAATAGATAATTGTTTTATAGTATAAGTGACAGAAAACAAACTTCCCAAATAGAAGCATGAAATCCATTTGAAATAGCTAAATCAGCCAAAATTTGTATTACTTACTTGCAATACGTTCAATCATTTTGTCAAGCACATATTCTCTTTATTTTCTTGACTTGGATATTTGAAGGAAGATGTAATCCATATGGTTTTTATTCTTTTACACTTGAGGTATTAAAATGGGGCTCAAACTAAGTATTCACATATCAAGAGCCAGTTATTTCTCTTAAAACATCTCTTTTCTTGGTGAAAGTAATTCACACTATATTATAGCCCAAAGTTGTTAATTCATACGTCAACTCCTAGTCCAGAATACACATATTCTCTTAACATATCAGAAGATGTTTCAAGTTTTACAAACAGCCATCCAGCACAATTAAAGATAAGTTCTTGCCTTGTCTGTCACTATTAATGACCACTACAAGCCATGACAAAAATCATAAACAATCATTCCTATTTAGCTCTGAATTTCAAGGCTCAGTACATTTTATTATATATATATCCTAGGAGATTTCAGATTTAGAAGTTCCTTTATGCCTCTTATTCAGTTTTTATAATTTTATTTTTATCAAATATAGAGGATGCTACCATATGCTCTAAAAGGCAAACAAAATAAAAAACAACACAAAACCAAAACACATAACTATTTATGAGTATAAAGCCTCATCTAACACTATAGTATCCCTTGATTTCCAGATCAGCTTGTCTTGTTCATTAAATTTATTTTATTTGCAATGGTTTATGTCATTTCCCTCCTCAATAGATGTCTTCATTGCCATTTTTTGTAGAAAAAAAAAAAAACAAAGAGAAAAGAAGAAAGATCACGTTACAGCACTGGGAGCAGATATCACAGGCTTCCTTGCCAACAGACTTCCCAAAGGCACAGTTGGCACATTGTCTGAGATGACAGACAAGATGCAAGGGACTCCTGTGACCCTTACAGGGGAAGCTTCTGCTGTGGCTGGTAGGATGGTAGCTTTAACTCATCCTCCATAATACCAAATGTCACTTTGTGGGGGTAGCCTTCTGGCATTGACACTTGTTTTTGTATGCCATAGTTCAAAGTACCACACTACGAAATAGCTCCAGAATGTGCCTTGTAACATTTAGTCACAATAAGGGCATTTACATTCTTCCCAAATATCCTTTCAAAAAAAAAAAAAATCAGTAGATTCACACTCTTGAGTGAGATGCAAAATTGCAAAGGGTTCAAGATATGTTCTTGGTCCTTAGAACAGAAAACATATTCTTCTTCTACTCTGTTTAGTGAGTTCAGTTAAGGCTATTACTTTCTGAGCTGTTTTATAAGCCAGGAGTCGGCCCACTGCTGTCTCCCTTGACTATACATTCAATAAACAAAATGTGATTATACAAAACTAAATTTTCCAGAACCATTATTGAAAGTGCCATAGGAACGTCTAATTAATAAGAATACTATAGAGGAATAATCAGGATATTATGAATTAAATCCTGTCCCTCCAAAAGATACATTCAAGTACTAAGTCCTGGTACCTGTGAATGTAACCTAATTTGGAAATACAGCCTTTGCAAAGGTATTTCGTTTAAGGCTGTACTAAATTGGGGGAAGATGCTACTCCACTATGACTAGTGTCTTTATCAAAGGAAAAAATTTGTACATAGACGTGGAAACAGAGACACAGAAGAAAGAACATTATGCAAAGACAGAAGTGGAGATCGGGGTTGATGCTGCCACAGGTGAAGGAACACCTGGGCTACGAGAAGCTGGAAAAGGCAGGAAAGGATTCTCATCTCAAAGTCTTTGAGGCAGCAAGGTCCTCCCAACAACTTGATTTTGGACTTCTACCCTCCAGAACTCAGAGAGAACAAATCTCTCTTGTTTTAAGCTACACAGTTTGTGGTATTTTGTGGCACTCCAGGCAGCTAGAGGAATAAGTCTTTGAAGCTTGCAAGGGAGTTCTGGTGGTGTATCACAGTGTCCACCTCAATGGATTAATTTGTAGCCATCAACATAAATAAATCTGGATTTTTAAAAGGGATGAAGCATGTTTTCTGATAAACTGAAATCTCTATGTTATATAGAAGATGCACAATCACTAATGAAGATACACTTACACAACCTAAGTGCCACAAAGAATCCTCTTCCAGAAATATCCTTCCAGGAGAGGCCATCTCTCAAGCCTACTATTTGTTACACTCTTCACTGTAAGGATTGCATAACCTATAGCCCACTGAATGTGAAGAACATGTGCAAAATCCTGGTATTTCAATTGTTAGCGCTTTTCAGGTATGGCTTTATAAGATAAGCACTGATGGCAACCACTTATATTCAATACAAAGAGTTTTGTGTTTAGCCACTTGAGAACAGGGATTACTTTAGATAGATCTTAGTATTCCAATAAACTGGCACAGTATCCGCCACATAGTGAGTGCCAAAAATGGTTGAGGAAGTTATAGACATTAAATATGTGTAAGTGGTTGGTTAAACATGAGGGAGATAACCTGTAACTGAAAACTGAGTAAAAGTATTAAATATCAGGTTGGTGAAAAAGTAATTGTGGTTTTTACAATTACTCTTAATTTACATTACTTTATATGTATGCAAACAACATAGTTTGCAAGGATATTCACATACATTATTTAATTTTCAAAACAACAGTGTCAAATAGATATTATTGTGTTTTATGGACAGGAAATTGAGGCTCAGGTAATTTCAAGTGAAATCCCCAAGATCATATAATTAATAAATACTGTAAAAACGGTAGAAGTGACTCACATTTCAAATCTCCATGCTATCTCATATACTCTAATTGCCTCTTGGGGAAACATAGGCTGGAAGAAGACCAGGCCTCATTGTAAACTGTCGAGTGCCCAGAAATTATTTACTTCAACTGTTTCTATCACAGTTTGTCCACTTTAAATGGGGTAGAGATTTTCCAAAACCTCCTTTCTCATTTGAACAATCTGAGAATACATGTGTTTATGCTTAAATCATACCAGAAACTGTCAGGCAGAACAGTTCCTTTGTAAGCCCAAGGATTATACAACTTTAGTTGTATAATTTAGTTGTATGATTATACAACTAAAATTTTAACCAGATACAGTCCCAAATGAATTATGTTAATTCACTCTATTATTTCTCTTTTTAAGATTACAGAAATTGTATGCCAATTTTATCTACATTATGCTGCAATATTCTAAATATCCCTAATTAAATACCAACTATTTTGATGAAATATTTTCTTTAAAGTCATCATTTATGATCATCTGATATGAAAACCATTCCTACTAGACACTGGATGCTTTAACTGCCCAGCATCTCTCTAATATGAAGTAACAGGTCCTGAACTCTGCCCCTACCAGCATGTCCTTCAAAACCATCACTATGGGAGGAAGCATAAGAACAATGCAGCTGTGTCTTCTGGGCCCAAACTTGGTGAATCCCAGTACTTTCCTAGGAATCTGGAATTTGGACCTGAGAATCAGAGATGTCAGGGGTCATTCAAGCTGCATCACGTAACTGCAGTGTTCTAGGAAGGAGGTCCAGGATGCCTGGCTACCAAATTCCCTAAAGCTCGTCGTCTTAATATAAAGTTGCTTGTAAGATATTCTGAAAGACTAGCCAGAAATAAATCAGCCAAAAACTAATTCTGAGAGCATAAGCCTGACCAGAATAAAATTTAACTACCTCATTACAAATGAAATTTCAAAACTCATTTGGACATTTCACAATGAAACCCATCATCTATAGTACAAGCCATGCTATGGATGACAAAAAAATTAATAAGTCACACTTAACACTACTGAACTGTATACTTAAACATCGTTAAGACAGTAAATTTCATGTTATGTTTTTTATCGCAATAAAATTTCTTTAAAACCATCCCCCAAAAGTAATATAGAATTAACATACTAGTTATGAATATAGTATTTATCCAGTTGAAGTTTCCTCTTTCCAGTTGATGAGGATTTAAATTTGTTGGTCATGACAAAGAGACGAGGCTCCGAATGTGGCCCTGAATAATAATAAATTGTACTCTTGAAGAAATTGATATACACTAGCAGTGATGTGCCGGTCAAAGTTTAACAATCAGCTCTCAAACAATAAAAAAGCTCTGATTTTGTAGCATTGGTCAGTTTCCATGATATAAATATTCCCATCATGGCCTATTTCAAGCTACTTATGTGGCGTCAGTCAACACAGAGTTGTGAAGAGATGCAGACAACTGGCTCTCTTGAGAGGGCTTCAGCATACCACGGGGGTCATGGAAAACAAAACCATCCCAGATATCTCCTGTGTCATTTATTTCAGGCTCAAAATGTACTGATGTAAGGAAATGAGCCTAACAAGTATGACGTGGCTACTGTGTGCCAGACCCATTTAAAATGATCTAATTTTATAATGTTATGTATGCCACTGAATTGTACATTTAAAGGGTGAATTTTATGCTATGTGAATTATATCTCAATTTAAACAAATGTTCTGTATAATTCCTCATCATACAATTGACTACATTTCAGGAAAGATTTTTTTCCTTATTAAAAGAAATCCTTCTAAGTTCGCCCAAATGAAAGATTGCAGACAATGAAAAGTCATTATCTTTTTCATCATGGGCACTGTTGTTACCTGAATGCTTACCTAAATTGCATGCTGTAGCAGTTTACAGTGTTCACCTCTGGGGCACAAGTAACAAGAGGGTAACTTGGAAGTTTCTCCTGGTAGCTTAATGTTAGGGTGCAGTCTGTATACCTGTCAGCTCTTTGCCTTTCATGGAAACTGATGTTGGTATTTGTAGAAGGTTATTGGTCCCAGCAAGAATCACAGTCAATAACTGTTCCAGTTGTGCTTCAAAAGTACCAATGATGTTATAGAAGATGAGAGCTTCAATTTTTATCTGTATGACAATTTAAATATATTTAACCATTCTTTTAGAAAATTATATTCTCATTATTAAAACAATGATGCAAGTTACAATACTAAAATCATAAAATTCTGGACTGAAGAATGCCTACAAATTTATTCTGACATATTTCTTTTGTAGATGAAAAGAGACGCCGGGCGTGGTGGCTCACGCCTGTAATCCCAGCACTTTGGGAGGCAGAGGCGGGTGGATCATGAGGTCAGAAGATCAAGACCATCCTGGCTAACACGGTGAAACCTCATGTCTACTAAAAATACAAAAAATTAGCCGGGTGTGGTGGCGGGCGCCTGTAGTCCCAGCTACTCGGGAGGCTGAGGCAGGAGAATGGCGTGAACCCGGGAGGTGGAGCCTGCAGTGAGTAGAGATCGCGCCACTGCACTCCAGTCTGGGTGACAGAGTGAGACTCCATATCAAAAAAATAAAAATAAAAAAAAGATGAAAAGAGAATTATCTAATAATAACTCTTTTCTCTTCAAAAGAGAACTAGAACTAGCAACTAGAGAACTCATTAGTTGCTTGAACCCTGGCTCCTGCTTCCTCCTCACCACCCTGCCATGTGGCACTGAAATTCAGAACGTTTGTCTAAATTCCTACCTCAATTTCCCATTCCAGAAACAGCAGACTTCTTCAATGAAATCTTCTCTGTTTTGTACATTTTCAGTATAGTAGTTCCCCCTTATCCACGGTTTTGCTTTCCACAGTTTCAGCTACCCAGGACACCATCTGAAAATAGCTGAGTAGAATATATTAAGATTTTTTTTGAGAGAGAGATCATATTCATGTAACTTTTATTATAATATATTGTTACAATTGCTCTATTAGTGTTGTTAATCTCTTACTGTGCCTAATTTATAAATTAAACTTTATCAAAAGTATGTATTTATAGGGGAAAACATAGTATATATAGTGTTTGGTACAATTCAAAGTTTCTGGCATCTACTGGGGATATGGGAACGAATCCTCCTCTGTTATAGGGGGACTACTGTAGATCTAGATATTTACATCATTAAGAAACAATGCTTGGAACATACTAGGTTATCAAGAGTTAATGCATATCTTTCAACTTAATATGGTTCGGCTCTGTGTCCCCAACCAAATCTCATCTAAATTGTAATTCCTACATATCAGGGGAGGGACTAGATGAGAGATGACTGGATCATCGAGGTGGTTTCCCCCATGCTGTTCTCATGATAGTGAGTTCTCAGGAGAGCTGATGGTTGCAAAGTGTGGCACTTCCTCTTGTCACACTTGTGTAAAAGGCACCTGCTTCCCCTGTGCCTTCTGCCATGATTGTAAGTTTTCTGAGGCCTCCCAGCCATGCTTCCTGTTAAGCCTGCAGAACTGCGAGTCAATTAAACCTCTTTCCTTTATAATTACCCAGTCTCAGGTAGTATTCTTTATAGCAGTGTGGGAACAGAATAATATACAACTCTCAATTTCTCACTTCTAATAATGAAACTTACAACTTATGTTGAATCTAGTGTCCACAGTTTCAACTATAAGTTTGATTTCATACTATTCAATATATATGAATACACACACATTAACATATATATATCTACATACTACCTCAAACAGTTGTTTTTGCACAGGTTCTGCCTTTAAAAGTAATTGGCGGCTGGGCGCGGTGGCTCACGCCTGTAATCCCAGCACTTTGGGAGGCCGAGGCAGGTGGATCACCTGAGGTCAGGAGTTCGAGACCAGCCTGGACAACATGGTGAAACCCCGTCTCCACTAAAAATACAAAAATTAGCTGGGCATGGTGACATACCCCTCTAATCCCAGCTACTGGGGAGGCTGAGACAGGGGAATTGCTTGAACCTAAGAGGTGGAGGTTGTGGTGAGCCAATATCGCACCACTGCACTCCAGCCTGGGCGACAGAGCAAGACTCTGCCTCAAAAAAAACACAAGTAATTGGCAATAAGGTATAAAAGTCAATAGTGTTACATGCTAGTCAGCAAAAGGAAAATTTTAGATTCCAACCATATCATCACCAATATAGCTAGTAATAGTGGCTAAACTTTCTGGAGCACTACATTTCATACTTTAAATGACTGTCATAATTTTAAAAGTAGGAGCTCTTATTAATCCCATTTTTTACTCAAGGAAATTGGGGAAAAGAAAAGGTAGCTTGCCTACTACTACATGTTGCAGCCCAACCTTGAACCCAGGTAGTCATCTCTACGGCCTTGGGCACTTAATATGAGGTCTACACAGCCCTCATCAATGAGGTCTAATCAGCCCCTCCCTAACCTTTTACAGTTGCAAGAAATGCTTTCTGAAAAGCAGATGAAGTACTGGGGGCTAAGGAGGAGTGATGGAGATGCCAGAGAACAGAGGCTCCTACATTCCTTCCTTCTCTCCCTCATTCCCTCTCTTTTAGGGATGGAATTAATGTCCATCTGCCCCTACAGTCCACCAACTCCTTAGGAGCATAACTATAGGACTTTACGGTATTCAGCACTGTATCTCCAGCATCTAGTATAATACCAAGCACATAATAGGCATTTGATATTTATGGAATGAATGAATCCTTTCAGGTTTTGAGTGTTAAATGAAAATGCACAGGACATGAAGAATTTACCACAATACCTGACATGTTCTAGGTGCTTAATAAATATTAGTTACTGTTATTCTACTGTTCCTATCTACTGTTACTATTATTTGTCTATAGAATAACATTAAGCAGAGTAAAGGTTCTATTTCATTGCTCCGTTGTTTATTTTATTGATCCCCTGTTACCTGATCTTTAAATGGGTCCCATTTTATTCACAGAACAGAGTCAACATGAGTGTGAGGATGGTCATTATTATTCTCAACACACATGCAACAATTACTTTTCAATGAATTTTTAGAAGTGAAATTGCTGGGTCAAAGTGTATACAAAATTCTAAGGCTTTTGATTTTTATAAAGAGAACCACATTTTTAAAATCTCTGATAAAAGTTAATCATCATGACTCAAAATAGATTTGCCAATCTATTACCCTGGAATAAAATGATTCAATAGAAGAGAAAAGCTATTTGCACAAGATTTCTTTCAACTCATTTCAATTGTCAACAAATACAAAATTACTGAAATATCCAGCAAAAAGACAGTGTTTAAGTTACTATACATCATCATAATGGAATATTATACAGCCATTAAAATAAGTCTAATGACTATATAGCAACATGGAAATGACAGAAACATGGGGAAATGTTTGACACTAATATTAAGTGAATAAGGAGAACAAATAAACACTGAAAGAAAATTTTCAAAACTAAAAACAGTAATGATGAGTCACCTTTTTCTTTTCCAAAAGCAATTGAGAGAAGTGACCACATTCTAATAAGCCTTTTGTTTATGTCAGAGAGGAGTGGGCAACATAAATTGGATCATTGTGTGAAATCAAAACTAAGGTTCACTATTTTTAAACCTGCCATTAACGCGTACTACATGGTTAGCTGGCAATAAGTATTGTAAAGTAATTAATTTAAAATGTTAAAAATTGAGTTTCCAACAAATTAGTGAAACTGAATTATAAATTCATTCTTCTCACATCTATTGCCATCAGCCTTTTGTGTTGGTATAGCACTTTGTGTTAACATAGCAGTCAGAAGGCATGGATGGTATTTATAGTGTAGGCTATCAAAATATTGTAGTAATGCAATGAAGAATATCCTTGTTCTAATCATCTTTCTTTCTAGGAAGCTGGTTACAGCCCACTTGAGTTCTCTTTACCATCTCTGGTGGGGAGAGCATGGGGATATAAGTCCTTTCTATTTCGGCCTAATTATCAATGGCTCAATCTTAAGTCCAGGCAAGAGGCTGTTGAGCAAGTATCAAAAAGAAGTACTTAAATTCTGAGCATGGAGCCATTTTGAAAGTTGGAGATCCTTGTCAATTACCTAACGTCTTCAAGTCTTCACATCCTCAGCTACCTATGAAAATAATACCACCTAATGTTATATAGAAGCTGTGTGGATTAAATGAGGGAATAGGGCAATGAGCCTGCCAAAGAGAAGGCACTGCCATGCTCATGCCCTCCCCTTTCTATGCTGAAAGTCCATAGCAAATGCTCCTCAGTGGCTCTTACCGCTTTCAGGTCAAGGACTCTGGGAATTTTAGGGGATCTAAGGACCCACTGTATAGAAAAAAAGCAGACCCACTCACACAAAATGCAGCACATGATTTCAAGGGTTACACAAACCTCAGGGAGGATCTTCCATGGACTGCCTAGGCTTCCACAGATCAATGGTTAGGAAATCCTCGGTCAGTACAAAGTCCCCAGTGAGGAACAGTGAACACAAGTGTGGAAAATCACAAGAACAAAGAGAGTGGGAGGTAAAGGATTGAAGGAAAAAAAAATAAGTAAAAGAAGATAAATGAAAAATGGAAAAAAGGAAAGATGTGGAAACTTGGTTTGGGAAGAGAGAATATGTAAGAAATATGGACGCATTTGCAAGCCATTGTCCCTGTTGTGGCCTTAGAAACATTTGACAACAAAATGTACCCTAATCCTAAATATAATCAAATTCTAAAAGCCAAATTGACCTTCCAGATGTTGAGGATGAATAATTAAAGTCAGTCCTTTCCCAGCCCCACATTCAGTGCATTATACTGATGAAGGTTTGCTTTTGTGCTTGGCTTCACTGCTTTAGAATTACAGAACCACCATTTCTGGAGGCTTCTTTGAACCACATTCACAAACAGATTAGCTTAATTATTTACTGCTTTCCTAACTCAGATGAAACGGTTCTGTTAAGGAAAAAAAGTTACTCCCAGAAAAGACAAGACAATATCCAAGCCAAGTGAGAGCTCTCTGCTGGGTCTTTGCTGCCCTCTTTGTTGCCGTTTCAGCCCAGATTCAAAGGCAGATTTCTGGCGTATCTGTTTTCCTGCTCTTCTCCCTTCCCTATTGTTAGCCTTCCCAAATAAAGGAAGAGGGCCGACTTCACCATGCACCCTCAGGGCTGGAGTCAGCAGACCCCGATATAGTGGCAGGTCTCCCCTCGCTCTCACATGGCCTTGTTTCCTGCCTCTGAGCATAAGTAGAATTTTCTGTCAGTGAAACCACCAGAATGGGATTTTACCAGGGTTTATACTTCAACCCAGTGGTTCCCCACCAGAGACCATTTTGCCCCCAGAAGTCATTTGCAATGATTGGAAACATTTTTGGTTGTCATAACCAGTGAAGAAAGGGAAGATAGCTACTGGAATCTGGTAAGGAGGGGCCAGAGATGCTGTTAAACAATGCACAAGACAGCCCCCTAGCCCCCACCACAATAATAAATTAGCCCCAAATCTCAATAATGCCAAGGCTGAGAAACCTAACTCCAAAGTTAGAATATGGACATTTGAGAGAGATGTTTCCATCCATAATTCTCTTGCCTCAACTCACACCACCACAGTTTTTGTCTAATGTGTCTTTCTCTTTAGCTACACACTCAGCTCTCTTATGAACCTCGAAACTTCATTTAAGTGGGTTCTCTAAAGAAAACAATATAGTATGCTTCCCTATTCTTATGAGTCTGGTGCCTAGGAAGAAAGATGACTGAAATAAACTCCAGGAAGGAATCCCCAGTGCCACTTAAGAACCAACTGAGTTTGAAAAGATACTTAATCTCTTTGAGCCTGAACATAATAAGACAGTGGATCTTGCAAGGGTGTTGGGATTAAACAATATCTGTGTCTGATCCAGTGCTTGTTGAAATAGGTGCTCAATAAATGCTATTAATACTTAATATCAATCAACTCCAAAGTGTATTGTACATCATAATTAACCTGAGGATATTGTTAGAATTCACATGCTCAGGCCCCATCCCCAGAGGTTCTGATTTTCTATGCCAGGAATGTTTGTCTAGCATCTGCATTTTGTAGAAGACACCAGGTGGTTCTGATCTACCTAATCCATGGATCACATAGGACAAACGCTGTTGCCCAGGGGTTGGCACTGAACTTCCCCAAATATTCTGAAACAGACACACTGGTTCCTTAACCTCCAGAAAGGTGGCAACACTGGGACATTCTTTCTTGCCTCCCTTTTCTCTAGAATCTAAGTTTCAGGATAATTAATCTGATGAGTTATTTTTCCCAACATGATGCCCTCCTCTCTCTCTGTTAGCTACAGACTCATGGATGTTTTTATCTCTTATTCTGAAAAGAAAATTTGGCCAAATGAGCCAGCAGATAACAACTTGGGAAAGAGGAACTGATATATGCTGACTTACCGTTGGAGAGTATCACGGTGTCAAAAAAAAAAAAAATCTGGCTTTAGTGTCAAACAGACTGGAGTTTCTATCTGAGCCCTGCCCTTTGCTTACCCTCTGAGCCTCAGCATTCTTAGGTGTAAAATGGGAATGCAAACACCTATTTCCTCCACTAGCAGGTGTTCTCAATTAACTGCTCTGCATGGGTTGGTCATTCTGGGATTAGTTCCTCTTGTATATGGCCAACAATACAAGTTACATATCCATTCTTCCTTTTTTGCTACCAGAATTCCAGCATTTAGTGAAGGGAGGGAGACAGCAATGTACCCAGTTTAAAAAAACAACATCCTTCATCCTTATTTGCAGCTAGGAATGGCCATATGACATAATTCTGACCAAGAAGACCCAAGATGAATTCAGCTGAGGGTTTCTAGGAAAGTATTCTTTTCTGTCCCCTTCTTGTTGCTTTCTCCTTTTCTTCCTCCTCTTATTATTATTCCTCTTTCCACTGTTGGAATGTGTGAGGCTAGGGGTGGCGTGGCCAAATTGCATCTGTGATGACGAAGTTCCATGCTAAGGATGATGGAACAAGAAGCCTGAGTCCTTGGTAGGGTCCGTAAAGCAGCTGTATCAGCCTTATACTGTCCACCCCTAGACTTGATGCTACTTGACAAAAATAAGCCTGTATTTAAGCCACTGTTATTGGGTTTCGGAATACATACGACAAAACATAATCTCTAACCAAACTACTGCCCCTGGAACAGCAGTGCTTCATCCCAGCCAGAAGATCACTGGCACTGGCAACATCCAGCCTTTCTAGGTTAAGCCTCTTGTTTTTGTAGCTCTCCTCTTTGCTTGGACTTTTCTAACTTGGATCTGCCCCCTGGAATATTCTACTGCAAACTGGTTTATTGGGTGATTTTTTTCTACCTGCTATTTGCCCTAAAAATCTTTGCTCTATTTTTCTTTCTGAACTCACTTATCTTCCTGGTTCTGATGTCATTTTTCTGCCAGAATGAAATGGGTATGTCCCTATAAGGAAGGTCTTCAGAGCTGAGATTAGGGCATGGAGTGAATTGCAAAGGAGTAAAATTTAAGGAGGCACTCACTCGCAGGTTGCAAGTAAAGGGTTGGTATGTTAAGAAGTTGAGTAAGTACCTACTTAAATTGCCTCACAAGCCTCATCCTATTTGCCCTAGACTGACTGTCCTTTCCCTCTACACTTGTCCAGCCTTGTCCCCACTACCGCCTTCAAGTTCAGTGCCTTTCCAACTGAAGTTTTTTACTACTGTCTTTTTGTGAAATCTCTATAATGGATACAGTGTTTATTTAATGTTATGCAATAGAATTGAAAATACCAGAAAGCATCCGACATAGAATAAATATCATTACTTTTGTTTCAGCTATACAGATAAGTATGAGGTGTACAAGTGCATTACTAGGTAAAATGTAATACTCTAAATTATAGTTCAGTAATTTTTTTCAATTCTTTTTCCTGGCCTATCCTCCGCCTCCATCCAGGTGTCTCACCTTCTACTCACCATACAAGCTATCTACTAAATTTCACCTGAAAACTTAGCTTACATAAGCTTATATAACATTTAGCATATATTAGCTACAATGAGCTTATGTATGTGCTGCTATGTAATGTCCCCAGCCCCCCAAAGTCTAATGTTGTTCAAAATTATGGATTCCTTCACAAAGGTATAGACCAATGGATCACGAGTACTTAACAGCTTATCTTTACTGTTTATATTATAAAAGATTGTTCACCTTATGACAATTAATATTTCCACATGTATTCCTTTGAAGAAGTGGACTTGATAATTTTAGAGTTTTGCTATCACAGTGTAGGTCAAGCCTGTATTTTTATGTTAGGAGCTTTTGGGAACATCAACCTAGATTTTCAAAATTTTCTCTATGAAAGAGCCACACCTCAAATCTTCTAACACTTGAGGTTTCTCAGCTCTGCTAGAAAACATAAAAGGTATCTGAAATTCTTTGAAGGACTCAAAGTAACAGGAACCTTGATTTCTACCGTTTAGATTGGTGCTAAAATCTTCACAAGGGCTTATTAGGGTTTATGTTATCTATTCCATTTGAGAAGCTAAGCATCACACAAAGCCAATAAAAAACCTAGGAGACATCTACTGTAATTCTATGTAATGTATGAAACAAATGAAATGTATTATCTCAAGGATACAGACCTTAAGACTACAACCAAGATGAGGAAGAAAAAGTGTATTGAAAATGCAGCAAATATATCAGAGTTACCCAAATAGCTGATAGAAGGTAAAGTACATCATTGCAAGATGTGGCCTAATTGAGCTAATTTATCACTTTTGCACCTTGGCATACCAAACGCAATTATGTCCACACAAGTACCAAGGACAAAAAGATGCAAAAATTAAGAGAACATTTTTAAAATTTGGATTTCTGATGCTCGAAGCCCTAGTTAAAGTGTTTTCCACTCCCTAAGTAACAAATGCTTGCTGTACCTGGCATATTTTAGGCTCTCAGTGAATGTGTGTAGAAGCAATGAATAAATGTTTGAACAAGGATAGGTAAATTTAGATACATTTTTCTTTTATTTTTTAAATTTTAGAGACAGGGTGGTCTTGCTATGTTGCCCAGGCTGGTCTTGAACTCCTGGCCTCAAGCAATCCTCCCACTTCAGCCTTTCAAAGTGCTGGGATTATAGGGGTGAGTTACTGCACCTGGCCCAGATACATTTTTGATCCTTCATATATAGCAAGCTACCAACAACAATTTCTGGATTTAAAAATCTAAAAGTATTCATTAGAGTATCTTTTCCATTCATTTGCAATCATATTGGAATTCAGGAGAGTCAGGTTCATATATTTTTTATTCATTTATATTATTCCATTAAAATGCTATCGGTAACTAATTGCTCCGTAGAAAGTAATTGCATTTGAAGCCATTTGTAAAATAAGTCTTTCATCTTTCAAGCAACAATTTGTTTTGCCAAGAATAAAACTCTTAAACACAAACACATTACAAATGGACTTTTCTTTAATTATGTTCCAAATGTGATTTCTTTGCTTATGTTATTTCTATGTTCTGCATTTGTATGTAACTTGTACTTTACGTTGTTTCTCTTCTTTGTTCTCATGTTAGAGAATTTGAAAATGTGGATGATACAAAAATCATTATCATAGTGTTCAGTGGCCTGGTACCCCTACAACCCCCAAATTTAATTCAACATTTATCCAGCATGTACTAATTGCTCTGCACGCATATTAATTGGGAACCTATGGTATTCTAGATGCTTCACAACATAAATTTATTAGATGCCTCCTATTGGCCAAGGTTCAGAGCTGAATTACATACTGTTCCTACCCAAACAAGGTTCACACTAATTAATCTACCATCATATATAACATGTGAAACAAAATGATTGGCCATTTTACTGTTTCCCAGCTTCCAGTTGAATATTTAGACAGTTCATCTTGAGAAGCTTGTTCCATTTGTCCCCAAGCTGGATGGTTGGCATTGTGTTCAAAATGTTCTTGGGCTAAGATCATGCAAGCCCTAACAAGAAATGAGTTTTCCAGAATCGTCAACATGAAACGGCAAGTACTTCTGTGCTCACTTTTAGCGTGTGAAACCTCAAATGTCATTTTTCTAGTTCTCTGGGTTTCTGTCTGCCACTGTGTAAATAAAGGGGTTGGCAAGGTGATATTGACTGCTTCTCCAGTTCTCATTCTATAGTCCTATTTAGACAGCTCATTTGATCACTGGACATTTCTATGTAAGAATCTATGAAACAAGCTTGCTGGAACCAACCTCTTAAAAAGTCCCTGTTCTACAAAAGATTATCATGTCCAACCACAGACAATAGGAATTCTTTTCTGGTCATGAAAGAATGTATTCTCCTTGTTTACAGCAGTGCATGTCATCTCTGGTAACATTGAGGCTATAAAGGTTTCCAAAGATTTGCAGCAAAGTGTGACAATTTGTGCAAGGACTATGCAAAAGGCTTAAGTTCTATATGCATATAGGGTTATTTCCATCTCTATTTACTGATACACATGCATGTCTATATGTATTTATGCCTATATGTGCATAGCATGTAATGAGTTATATATGCATAGTGCCAGGACTATGCTCATTTTCACATATAATTCTCACAACAAACCCCAAAGTGTTTGTCCACTTTTCCAAAACAAAAAACTGAGGTTGGTTTATAGATTGAACATAATTTGCCTAAACTTAACAGTGAGAAAGTGATGGAGCTATAAAGTCAAGTTTATCCAACTCTGAAGGAAGGACACTAAAAATTTACATTCATATAAATATAAGGATTTCACATGACATAAGTTGTTAGAAACTGGACTGGTAGAAGATTGAGAATTGTTTCAGTAAGAAATATGCAAATCCTGTAGGCATTAATTTGCTCCTGAAAGTCTACCATCCTTATGCTCATAGAGAAGCCATCTATAGTAAGGCAAGACTAACCAGAACTGGAATACAATCATTAAGAAGCTACATATAAATATTGCTAAGCTTACCCCTTACTAGCAAGGATGTCATAACATAACCACAACAATGTAATGGAAAATTAACATCTAGGAAAGCATTAGCAACACCTTAAAACACATAAAACAATCATGATGGTTGCCTCACTTCCATACTTTCTTTGGTAAAATTTATAGCAATTCACATTCCACATGTTCTAACACCAGTACACAAAATAATGGTGAAATCTAGGTTTGTGAAACAGCATATATACATTGCTTCTTTGTTATTTCCAACATACTTATATAACCAAAATTAGTAAATTACTTTAAATAATTGTGTCCAGTTAACTTCATACAGTTGGTATCCCCAAAGTATCTTGAGAGATGCAAACAATGCTATTAAATTAACAAGGAGCAGGTTTGCATTTCGCTATGTAATATTTTGGTGCTAACATAGGATTTCCATAGTACCCTGCTACAGGAATTATACCTATTTATTCTGGGGCCAGATAATTTTATGTATATTTAATGTTAGCCTAAGAAACATAAAATATAGTCCATACAATATCTAATGTGTTTAGTTTTCTATGCATTTGTATGGGTTATTCATAGAGATTTACCTGGAGATAAACATTGTATTAAAACATATGAAAACTTTAAATGTTTTGCTTTCCAAGTTACTGGTTTCCAAAGGACTTTGCCATTCAGAAGGATGAAATATATAAAACACATACATAACGCTTTTAATATGAAGTCTAATCAGAAGGGTGGTAGTATATTTGTTTCTATAAGTAAAAAATTGTGGTCCCCACTGATAGGGACAGGAGAGAGGGAAATACTGAGTAGACGAATGCTACCAGGAAAGACCCCAGCCTTAAGCCTGGAAACCCACAGTCCTAAATGAGAACAGGCATTCTTGTTTTCACGCCCAAAAAGTTGCCTTCTGGCCTACTACACCCTTGATCTTGTACCCATATAAACCCCGAACCCCAAGCTCCAGAGGCAGATGAGCAGATGAATGGCAGAGCAGCATGGCAGAGGAGGAGAGTAGAGAAGAAGCATATGAACACCGAGAGGAGTTTGGCTGGGGACAATCAGAGAGGAGATCGGCCACTGGACAACCAAACTCCAGGGAAAGATCATCTTCCCACTCCATTCCCCTTCCAGCTCCTCATCTATCCCACTGAGAGCCACCTCCACCGCTCAATAAAACCCCTGCATTCATCCTTCAAATCTGTGTATGACCTGATCCTTCCTGGACGCTGGACAAGAAGCTGGGTACCAAGGGGAGTCCACTAAATTGCTTAACACTTAAGCCGTCTGTGGACTGCAGAGCTAAAAGAGCAAATGTAACACTGGGGCTTCAACAGTCACAGGCACCCAGCCCTAGATGCTGCTGTGGGGCCAAAGCCCAAAAGCGCTCACCCTAGTTCCCACACCTGCCCATCTTTGTGCTCCCCCTCCCATAAGGGTTTGAGCTTGGAGCAGCCAAACAGAGAGCCACATCCCTGTCACAGGTCCTGTGAGGTGGACCAGGGAACTCTCCCGTCTTACTACCAGTTGTTTTATTAGGTGGCCTCTAGCAGGTGGCTCAGTCTTTAGATCAGAGTTTCTCAATGAGAGGCAGAGGTACAATAGGGGATCTGTCACATTGCTTTTTCCCTTGCCAGGTATTTTAGAATCTTGAGATTGAAAAGAGTAGTGCATATAAATTTTTCAAATTATATTGAGCATTTTAATAGATTTTCGAAAACAAAAATATTCTTATAACAATACAGACTAAAAATTGGTAGAACCTCAATTGTTGGCAATATTCATAGATTTTATGATTTCAACTAGGGGGTAGAAGACATAACATGTCTAGGAGGCCATTCCATTTTTATTTTCACTAGCCATGGACATACATGGACTTACTTTTTTTAAGAAACACAACTTTAGATGGCTTTTAAATCAGCTCTAAACATTCTCATGCTCTTTGACTTATGGTTTAGGCACTACACCTTGATTCCTGAATATACTATTGGATTATAACTGAGCTGTTTTGTTTTTCACCCTGAGTTTTACAGGAATTTGAGAATGCTGGTCAGACGAAAAAGTACATTGTACTGGAGATTCCTGAGATGATTCTAAAACCGTCCTGAAAAACAGTCATACAGGAGTAGATTACAAAGACAACATCTGCTAGGGAAATATATATCTTTGAGACATCTTCTGACTAATAAGTCTCCCTGTCATTTGAAAATGAAAGGAAAATGAGATCTGGAAGCCTAAAATATCACAAATGTTTTGGCACCTAATATTTTGGTGTGCTGGGCCTGGTCTGACTCACAATAACCTGCAAGAGTGTATTGTGCACATCTCTACGCAACAGCTTGAAGTCACTCATGATAGGAATCTTTATGCCACTGAAATTAGCAAATGCTACAAATCAAGCCTCTCACCTCTACCCCCAAAGATAGTTGTTAAACATTTAGTAACATTTATGGAGGAACGAAGGAGGATTCCTTAAGGACGTTTGTTTTTGAGTTTTCCATGTAATAAAAATGCCATAGTTTATGGTTTGTCTATTCAATAACTTTCTCAATAATGTTTATGAAGGGGATTTTGTTTTCCACCTGAATGAGAAGGCAAACTGAAGCATATCTGAAACTCTGCATGTAGTTGTGCTTCCTGTCCTCAGGGGAGATGGCATAAGGATAGAGATAGAGAGCTTCTTGACAGGGACAACACACAGCCTGAACGAGATGCCTGAGAAGGTGCTGGGAGTAGTCTCCTCTGTGGAATCAGGCAGGCAGCAAGGTCAACAGGTGCCACCTTACTAGGGAAGGAAATGTAGGAAGAGTGAAAGGAACTTATGAATTCAGACAACGGGTATCAGCTTACAGGAATCATTAGCCTGACAGGTAGTAGAAGGTGATTCAAAAAAATTTAAATAAATTAAAAAGTTGACAGAGGTACAAAGGAAGCAACATTTCAAACATATTTCTCGTCTCTGAGGAGGGTATTTGGAATAAATTCAATTCTCTTCATAAACTATGCTTTTCTTGCCAAAACAAAATAGATCACAGCTCTTATCCATGCAGGAATTCCTTTGGTTTGTATGTAGAAATGTAGCTCACCCTTTCAACATTATCCAGAATTAAATGTAGCCTTTATAACCCTTGGAAATAACAATGTAACACTTCTTCATAGGTGAGTAATAAGTGACTTTTTCCAAAATCAACTATCAACCACAATCACTTGGCTTGCCTAGTATTTTAAAACTGGAGAATATTAGGACAGGCTTATAATGGCAAATATTCCAGCTCACATGCCCACACAAAACCTAACTGTGCTTTTAGGGAAAATGACCAATATGTGCTCAAAGACAGTATTTTGTTCTATTTAATACATTGCAAAAATCATCTCGTATCTGTAAAATTATGTACTATTTCTCTCTCTAGCTTAAACTATATCCTGACCTATCCATGCAGGAGAACTTTCTGTTCCCATTAAAATCTGATAGAGAATATACCTTTTGAATGAAAGTGAGGTGGGGAAATAAGCTAATGACCCATGGGCTATATTTCTAAGGTCTTAGCCCAGAGATGACAGAGTACAGGAGAGGTTAGCTCCAGTTGGTATGTAACAAAGCTAGAACAAAGTAAGGCCAAACAACAAAGCCGATAGTGTATGCAGGCTGCTAAAAATCCAGTGATCAAAGCAATTTAATGCTTGGGCCCCAAGTGTTTCCTGTTGGTCCAGTGGCTGATGACACACTGTCTAATAGGATGGCAACAGGGAAAATTAGTCCTCCAAGTCTCCTTCTGTTGGGAACCAAGATTACTCTCTCTGGATTTTTCAGTTCCATCTACAGTGTGGTTCCCAAACATGACTGTACACTGGAATCCCTTGGGGAGCTTTAGAAACTAATGATGCCTTGGCCCTAGCCCCAGAGATTCTAATGAAGCTGTTCCTGGTTCAGCCTGGGCATCAGGATTTTTAAATGTTCCACAGTTGATTCTAACAAGCTAAAGCTGAGTTGTTGATTCTGCAGCACAAAGAGACTAAGTAGTGCTTCTCAAATTCTACCCTCGTAGGTCTGAGTGGAGTCTAAGATTCTATAGTTCTAACAAGCTCCCAAGTGATGCTGGTGTGGTCCAGAAACAGGGCTTTGATTAACAGGGCTCTAGATCAGCGGCCACAATGAGGTTCCTGAAGCAGCAAATATGTCACGTGGAAACCTGTTTAGAAATGCAAATTATCAAGCCCAACCCCAGATATACTCAATCAGTCATGGGGTGGGGCAGGTGGAAGAGTAGCAAACTGCATTTCAACAAGCCCTCCAGGTGATTTTGGTGTCAGCTAAAAAAACCACAGGTCAGAGCGGTATTATTCAAAGTGTGGTTATCAGAGCAGCAGCAGTAGCATTGCCAAGGAGTTCATAAGATGAATTCAGGATTTCAGGCCCCACCCCAAACTTGCTGGATCAGAAACTGCATTTTAATGACATCCCAGGTGGTTACTATGCATATTAAAGTGTGAGAAGCACTACAGTCTTGGCAAATTTCCTCCTCAAAACCGTTGCCCAGAATGACAGATAAAAAACCACTCATTTGAAAAAAAAAAAAAAAAAAGCATAACGACAACGTTAATTATAATTGTAATATCTGGTAGGTTTCTTTTTAATTACAAAAAGCCCCACATTTTTATAGTGACAAGTTTTAAAACATGGAAAAACCTCATCAAACAAATGGAAATCACATGTGATCCCACCAAGCAGCTAAAACTATTGATAACTTTATTCTTCCATCCAAAGAACTGTTTCTAAAGAGAGAATAAAAACAAGTTATTGAAAGAGACAATATTATCCTGCTCCAACAGACACTTGGCAATGTTTTAACTGAAACTTTCACCTATCAGTGTAACTTCCCAATGGGTTCACCTAGCCCGCTGCCTAGACAGACCTGATTTATCAAGACAGTGGAATTGCAATGGAGAAAGAGTAACTCACGCGGTGCCAGCTGTGCGGGAGACCAGAGTTTTATTATTACTCCTGTCTCCTGTAGTTAAAGATAATTTTGTGGGTAGGGGCTTGGGAAGTGAGGAGTGCTGATTGGTCAGGTTGGAGATGGAATCATAGGGGGTCAAAGTGAGTTTTTCTTGCTGTTTTCTGTTCCTGGGTGGGATGGCAGAACTGGTTGAGCCAGATTACCGGTCTGGGTGGTGTCAGTTGATCCATCCAGTGTAGGGTCTGCAAAATATCTCAAGCACTGATCTTAAGTTTTATAATAGTGATGTTATCCCCAGGAGCAATTTGGAGAGGTTCAGACTTTTGCAGCCAGAGGCTGCATGACCCCTAAACTGTAATTTCTAATCTTGTAGCTAATTTGTTAGTTCTGCAAAGACAGACTGATCCCCAGGCAAGAAGGGTGGGGGGGTGGCTTTTCAGGAAAGGACTATTATCGATTTTGTTTCAGAGTCAAACCATGAACTGACTTCCTTCCCAAAGTTAGTTCAGCCTATGCTCAGGAATGAACAAGGACAGCTTAAAGGTTAGAAGAAAGATGGAGGCAGTTAGGTCTGATTTCTTTCACTGTCATCATTTCCTCAGTTATAATTTTGCAAAGGTGGCTTCATCTTTAGCCCAATGTGACAAAAATATGAGTCTCTTGTTTAGAATAATGTTGGTTACTGAAGGAGATACCATGACATCGGTTCCTGTGGTCATCTTGGGAATAAGAAACCTCTTTGCCATGTTTGAGAATGTTGAAACCAAGTTATTTTGTTCTAAGTTAGAAGGTCAGAGTTCAGACTTAAAAATACCAGCCAGTAATGAAAAACAGAGCGGCCGCATTTAGGTTACCAGCAGTGAATAAATTCCCACATAGTTGAAACACCGTTGTATACTGGTGACCTTTAAACGTATAATGAGTAAATAGTTTGGGGGAAAAAAAAGGAATTCACATGGATCTCAAATTGTATTTTCTTTCCATCTGTAACAGATCAGCTTTTCTGTTAGAGGTCCGATTGTTAAAATTTTGACAAATTTGGCTGCTTAGAACATCTATGGCCTTAGCTGTCAAATCAGAAGCCTAGCAAAAGAAACTGGAGCTTTCATGTAATAACCCACGATTTCTGGTTCCTTTGTAGTAAGCTAGACTGGTGAAAACTAAAATTTAAACTGTTTCTTTTTGATATGACTCTTGCTTTAGAAAGCTGTCAAGGTATTCAGCAAGTGTGCCAATTTTCTTAAATGAGTCTGAACTTCAAGACCCTTCCCTTACCTGGGTGAATATCTTTTGCATCAAATCCCAATGTAAGAATGAAACTACACATTGGGATAAGGAGCTGGAACAAATCATGCTGTTTCTGTACAAAGAGAAAAACATACTGGACACAGCACACAGTGATGGGAAGTAGAGTAACTTGAAAACTAGAAGATGAAGAGTTTGGAGGGGGAGTCAGGGCTGGGGGTTATAATAGAAAAGACATGTGGATGGCAATGCCTGTCAAAGAGGCACCAAGGAGAAGGGGATTGCCAAACTGTGTTAGGAAAAAGGTGACTGGATCTGTTAGAACCTATGGAACTGGTTAATTACCTTATAATCAATATAATAAAATTACATGGGTGGCTATTTGATTATCATTACCCCATTCCAAAGAAATACAATGTTAATTTTCTTAGTTTTCCTCCAAATTTGGAGGACATGTTTGGGATGGTTTAGTTGAAAACCAGCTCATATGACATGTATAAAATTCACTGCTAGAAACCAAAACTGAGGTGGCCTCAAAGGCTTGGGAACAACTGATGAGGAGAGAATTGATATTAATATAAAACATTATGGGCCAAAAAAATGTTAATATAAACCCTAACTTGTGAGTCCCAAGAGTAGGTTTTGACATATTACTAAGCTCTATCTCATATGGGTAACTTTATCCAAAGAACTTTAAAGGCAATAGCAGGTACATATTTATTTACTATGGTTAATATGGAAACTACCTAGTATAAAATTAGAGAAGTCTGGAAGGGTGTATTTTGCAAATGGAACAGAAATATTATACTGAAGTTGGTTTAGGTAAATTTATCAAGTCCCCTCTATAACTTTGGCAACTAGAAAGTGTATTTAAGACCAAAAAGAAATAAAAAAAGGGTCTGTCACAGCATCACTTTGCTGATTTTGAGTATTCTGCAGAATACCAGTGTGTGTAACCCTTAATAGCCAGGAAGCGTTGCATTGGGACTTCTGACCCAATGTTGTAGGACTTTCTCCTTAGTTCAGCTAAAAACGGAGTCCTTGTCATATGACCATGAGAGATTAGGCTCTCGGACACTTTGAAGAGAGAAATGGAATGTATTGGGCAAAGAGGGAGGAAAAAAAATGGGAAACAGTCCTGCCAGCTGGCTTCCCACCTCACAGATTGAATCCCAGATTCCACCTGGAACAAGAGAAGCCAGGCTCCTCCCCTCACAAACAGTGCAAACTTCCCAAGGCTCCACCCCAGTGCACACTCCTCCCAGTGCACAGACCAGAAGAAAGTTCTGCCAAGAGGCCCTTTTTACTTGACTGTCTTACCAACATGGCAGTACACTTGGTTTTCACTTACATTCTTACATCTCTGCCATGTTAATACAGGAAAATACTGGAGTCCAAATAGGAACTCTCCAGGAAAAGATTTCTTAAGGGCAAAAAGGAGAAATGCAAGCACTTCCTACTTGAGAGACCCCTAACATAGTAGCCTACCATATTAGCTTTGAGACACAAGAGCGAGAAGAGGATTCCTAAGAGGACTGGAGCAGCAGCTGAGATTTCCAAGGTCCTCCAGTTGGCTATAGTGACAGTAACCGTTTTTCCTTACCGAGTGGTTTTTCTCAACTTAGCTACACATTAGATTCACCCAGAGAGCATTCAAGCTAAAATCTGATACCCATGTGGTACCCTAACCAATTAAATAAAAATCTCTGTAGTTGCAACCCAGACATTAATATTTTTAAAGCCCCCTTGGTGATATCAATGTTGAGCCAATGTTCAAAACCACTGCCATGGCCATTTCCCAGAAATAAAAGTTAACCCAGAGAACTATAGAAAGCTTTATGAATCATGCAGAATAATTATCATCATGATCATCTAAGGCTCCCCAATAGGGCCCTTCAATTAAGTTCAAAATTGGCTGGACATTGGGTCAGATGGGGAAAATCAACTAAACAAAACAAAATTATTTGATGGAAATTTAGCTTTCTGCCAACTGCATATTTGAGCATTTGTGGCCCAACTTCAAATGAAAACAGAAGTGTATTTTTTTTTTCTAACTGAATCATGGTATTCACAATATACAGCTTGACTAACAGTGCTTGTGGGCAACCAAGCAACTTTAGAGATTTCTTTTTGATTAAAAGTACACTGTGGACATTTACTTAATTCATTTCCAGAAAAACTCTGGAAGCTGGGCTTGATTCTTGCATTAAACAATCTGTGGAATTTGAAGAGCAACCCAAAACTCTCTAAATTTTAATTTTGTCACCTCTAACTAAAATAAGTTTGGACTGAATGATCTCAAAGATCTTTTCCATCCCTTGACATTCTGATTCAATGATACATAGTTTTCTCCTCTTTCCAAGGCATTTGCCCTCAAATCACTTAGATTCATATGATGATACTATTTATTTTCACTAGTTAGGCTGCATCTAAATGACAAAGAGTTGCACAATAACTTGATTCTTTTGCATGGCATGCAATACAATAAGTATCAAAAATGCTAAGCTTTTCACAAAGGACAACACAAACATTAAGCACCATCCATCCATTAAGTGTGAAAAGACATCTCCAGTAGAGGCCAAGAGAATATTTGCTTTCAAACAAGACATCACTTCTCTATAAAAATTATTATCTTAGGAGGTACTCACTGAAGGGAAATTGCTGGCCCTGGGGGCAGAGATGTGATAAGATAATGATTTCTATTCTTTCATTTCAGCCAAATGGTAAATAAGTCACAAATGAAATAACTTTGGCACTATTAATTCTCAAAAGCAGATTTAGACAGAGACTTCAATAAGCCTGAAATCAGCACTTAATTTTTCATTTTCTCTTTTCTGGGAGCCTTCAATGGAACAGTTTTAATTCTAAATTTAAGATATGTTGCCAAAAAGTGATTGAAAAAACATGGTGCTTGAATAAGATGTTTAGGTAGGTTTAAAAAACTGGATATGAACACTGCTTCAAAGGCAAATGAGTTTTACACTACACATTTTTATCCTTTTAATACAAGACTCCTTTCTTTTGATTTTAGAACAACTTGATACCTAAAAATATATACTTTTTGGTGTTGACTCAATAGTTTAAGAAGTATAGGTCAAAGTTTAGAATTTTAAGAACTACATTTCAAATGGAAATAGTTTGCATAGTTTTAACATTCTCTTTTCTTTCCCCATTTCCCTTAATAATATTGGATTTAAAAGTTATGCTGCTTTCTGTTTTCATATCCTCAGACATGGATGATTTTACCATTTAGAAATTCAAAGAAAAAATGTTGGAAGTGGTATGTATTTTCTAATCTATATTTTTCTAAGATTTCAGGTAACCTCTTTCCATTTGAGTGAGCACATTTTATCTAGTGTTTCTCAAAATGAAATTACTTAGATTCAAGTAGATTGATATGAATATTACTGAGTAAAGAATTCTTTTACAGACATAAGGTCTTAAGATGCCAAATGAAGAAAACATTCCTTTTCCAATTTATTCCTACTGTATCTTAAAGAGGCTACTGACTAGCACAGAACTACATGAAATTGAATCTCCAATTTGAGTTGTGGTCACCAGTTTTAATTATTCTAACCTAGATTGAATCCCTTTGAACCAAGTTTGTTATAGTCAGAACTAGGCTGAACTAACTTACGTTGGATTGAACCACTTTCATCAATTTTCTCTTGGTCTTAGCTTTGTCCAATGCCTGCCTGTAGAATGAGACATGCCTGGAATGAAATGTCTGTAACAATGGTACATTGGTACTAAAATAATTGGATAATACTGAAAGTGGGGGTTAATATCAATTATCGTTTTGAAGAAAGACTATGTAAAATGTAAGAGATGATCAGGATTCTGGGATCAAAAGTCAAGTCAGGAAAACACACAGTTGGTGCTTACAGAGCTAGAGCCAGGGAAGATGAATCTGAAAATGGGGAATCCAAGAGGTAGAAGAAAATACAGCAAGGAAGTTATATTGGTATGATCTGAGCATACACTGGGATTTTTTTTTTTTTTTTTTTTTTTTTTTTTAAGCAAGCTGTCTTGGAGATGTGGAAGGGCAGGAAAGGGCCAGGCTTCTAAAAAAAGTGAGTTAAACTAAACATTATCCTTGAACTCAAGCTGAGAAAATAGGTACAAAGGCTTACCTGGCAGAAACCTGCTACAAAATGTGGGTCAAAGTGGACTTTTCAAATGCACTCCTGTGTTCAGTGTCCCTTTCGCTCCCCGGATACTATATCTCTATAGTCTTGGAAGCCTAAACGTTCTGGTTTCTTAGTGACTGTGGGAGGTTTCAAGGCTACAGCTACTTAAGAGAGTCTTACTGAGCAAAGTCAGCAAGATAATAGATCAGTCAACATAAAACAAGCCTAGATACCTGTTCTTAACATTGTGGCAGAACTGGGCAAAGAAGACACAGATGTACATACACCTGGTCTTCAAACCAAAGATTTCTCCCAAGTGTGGGGTGCCAATAACAGTAAAATGGAGTAAACCAGAGATTGTATGAATATTTTTTCTTTTTCTTTTTTTTTTTTTTTTGAGACAGAGTCTTGCTCTGTTGCCCAAACTGGAGTGCAATGGTGCGATCTCCGCTCACCACAGCCTCTGCCTCCTGGGTTCAAGCAATTCTCTTGCCTCAGCCTCCTGAGTAGCTGGGATTACAGGCACCTGCCATCATGCCCAGATAATTTTTGTATTTTTGTAGAGATGGGGTTTCACCATGTTGTTGGTCAAGCTGGTCTTGAACTCCTGACCTCAAACGATCCACCCGCCTCAGCCTCCCAAAGTGCTAGGATTACAGGTGTAAGCCACTGTGCCCAGCCTGTATGAATATTTTTTCTAAGCACCAGACAAAACTGAGATCCATTGAGCAAAGCAGCGAAGTTGTAGGTGGTATCTGTAACACCTATACTCCCAGAAGAAGGGTCAGTTCTGCTTGAGAGTATAGAAAAATTTGTAAGTAATTACGCAAATTCCTCCAAATATTTTAATGAGGTCACTCTGAAATAAAGACATAATTATAAGCCCAGGGTTCAAAACAGTAGTTTTGATTATGTTATACAGCCAAATGCTTCCTGTAGAAGCTGCTGTTTTGTCTGAGATCAATAATGTCCTAAGAAACGGCTGAACTAGACCTTCTCGGTCAATCCATCCTCAGGACTTGTGATGGAGGGGACTTAGAGTTAACAGTGATTCTGACAGTATCATTTCCCAAAGTACTTGGGAATCAGGAATACATATAGTTTCGCAAGCATACTTGATCCGTAAGCATCTGAAATACATTTAAACTTGGTTCCGCAAAGCAAGTCATGGCATAGGAAGGGTGACAATGGCCTTGCCATACAGGTGGCCCTTCGCTGTATGTTGAGTTCTGTGGCTTTTTGAGGGCAGCTCTTGAGCTCTGCCAGATAATGTTGTCATGCAGTCTGTACAGTGGCACCACCATGCCTGCTGTTTTCTCATCTTCCAGTAGGTCCACCAATACCGAGGCTTCCCTTACAACTGTGACATCAAAACCAATTTAAACCATCTAGGACTATTTGAGAGAAGTTCATTTAGGTCTGAAATATTAAACTAAAATAACTTTAGCTAATCCTTAAGAGGCAATCCTAGGGTTGCTGTTATTTAATGAATAATTACTTTTGAAGAGGTTTTGTAGACTATATTGCTGAAATCTTACCTCAAGGAGAGTAGTCACTAATTCTGAAATGAATGAATTAGAAAACAGTCAATGCCCAAATCTCCAAATGGCCTTATTGCTTTCTCCCACTGAGCACCTCTGATGAGGCCTCCCTTGGAGGTCTTACCAAATTCTCCCAGATTTCAAGATCTTTCTGAACCACAATTATTCTCGTGTGTCAGTTTTGATATATTTACCATCTGTTGCCTGTTTATAGTGAATACATGCATGCAGTACTATGTATATACAGTGTGTGACTACAACTGATTTGGTCAAATGGGAATCAAATGAAGGTGAAATTTTATTCAAGGATATATGTTTAATTTAAATCATTTTGCTTATGACATAATCATTGTAGGTTGATTAAATAAAATGATTAACCTACTTAAGAAAAAGCTTGTTCATTACTTAAATCTCAATGACATCAATTTCATTTAAGAAAAGTTTTTCATTTATTTACAGGACTGAAATAAAACCCTGGTAAAACTAGATTTGAAGACTCAAAGCAGTGTAGGCCATTCCTGTTATACAGCTGATAATGTGGGGAAAAATCAGATCTTTAAGTACTTCATATATATATAATGAAATGAACATTATAATTTTGCAATATGAATTGGCACTGGCACAGAAGTGATTTAAACAACCGGCTTTACAAATTAGGAGACTCTCATGTGTTTAATGATTTCTTTTTTAAAAAAATGAGAATAAGGGCTAAATGTAAAATTTAGGGGCTTTTGCTAAGTTTGTTTCATTTTAATCTTTCCCTTTACCAAAATAAACTAGTACAAAGAAATGCAAATATTTGAGTATGTGCTAAAATAAACATTGCATCAGTCATGTTTGAGGAGGTACAGACGTAAGGAGGTCAACCGCCTGACTGGAAATGACGGGTGGGGTCATGATAGGGAAAATACAAGAAGGGACCTTCACGGCCAAAACCTCAGGGCTCCGCTCTCCTGAAATCAACCATATGGGAACCTCAAAGTTCAGAAATCACTGCCAACAGACTCCTAGCCTAGGAGGAAAAACTGAGCTTGAAGCTCAGTTGCTGCTCACAGTAGCCCCCAAAGGGTCCCAGTTAACCCCTCATTTATTAGTCTAACAATTTTATTATCTTAGCTAATTTACATATTGTATTTTATGATTGTATGTTGCTCTTCAAGCTATTATTTTTAAACTCAATTTTATTTTCTTTAATCTTCAGTTTCTAGTTTTCATCGTTGGCTTTCTAACGTTTATCATTTGTTATTAATTCTTGGCTTTTACTTTGCCATTTTATAGTGCTCATTTTATACCACTTTATCTTACTGTTTATGTTATCTTGGTTATTTTATCATCTTCTTTAAGATGTTACCCAACTTTTATAACTGGCAAGCAGAAATACTGGCTAAAGGCAGGCATCTGGGAGGTCAGTCCAGGCCCCAAGCATGAAGAGGTGGAAGATGTTCTTTCTTCCTAGGGGTTTTACAACATCTCTTCCAGATCTCCACAACTGATTCCTAAATTCCCTTCCTAGACACATCATTTCATTGTGAAATCAGTTTGAAAGAAGGATGTGACCACTATCATGGACCCTTTACACTAGGTAACCCTATCAACACACCAGCCCCAGATATGGCCGCAGCATAAGGCTAACATCCATAGCACACATTAAGAGCTTAATTATTGTGGTTACCTTCTCTCATGAATTAGCCAATCCATTTAATGAAACTGGGGAAAACTTCATGATGTCTATCCTATAAAATTGTTGAAATCTAGGTAAACTCTGGGAACAAACTGCAGTTTACCAGAAGAAAAGAGGTCACAATCATTGGGATGAGAAGGAAGTCCAATTCAAGGAGAGAAACTGGCCGACATTCTCCAGGCTTAGTCTTTTGTTTTCCTCTATAATGAAATGGTTTCATTCTTTTTCTCTTGCTACTTAAATAACAATCTTTTGGAAAACTCAAATGACATAAAATTCTAAGAAAGAAAGTAAAAACATGATATCCCACCCCCCGAGATACCACGTTTAAATAATCACCATTAACATTTTAGCGCCCATCATTTCATGTACTTCCCTGTGTACAGATACCCACAGGCATATGTCCTTTTAGATTTAGGCACATGTCATTTAGATGAACAAACTAGTTGATAAACTTCCATGTACAGACATATGTACACATACAAAGATATACATATGTATTAGTAAGGAATGGCTAGCAGTGATGCCACTGTAACACCCAAAAATAAATATTATCTTTTTAGGTCAGCTGTATTTCTGCTCAAAGTTATCTTTACTCCTATATTCTGGCTGAGGAAGAGGTTGTTGCACTTGTAATGGCAAAAGGAAAAAGAATATGGTGACACTACTTCACTGAGACCCAGGCAAGAGTTGCCCTGCTCTAGTCCACACTCTTTAGTCTGATCTGGCCTTCCTCTAGTCATGTGCCTCTTTATGAAGAGAGCAGTCTGAAGGGCTAAAGGTCATGGCTTCTCTGAGTCCATTTATCTATTCCCATTCCAATGTACACTCTGCTGCAAGTCCTGTGATCGTCAGAACTCCTCCCCAAATAGGCTCTGTGAGGGCCTGCTTCGAAGGGCAGGCAAGGCTGTAGGAGCACGTACCCATTAAGTCCGAGAGAGAGCCAAGGGTTGGCTGCTTCCACAGAATGTGGATGGAGTTTGAAAATGGGGTTTGGAGTGTTTTCAAAAATGAGCTGGAGCCCTTCTTGGTATGGAACAGATAGAAATCAGGGGTCCTACTTTCTTTCAGAAGGATAGTGTTTAATGCAACTTAATAAATCATAGATTTCCCACCAAATTAAAATACATTTTTACATATAATCGTTTCTTAATTCTCTGTTCTGCCCCACTGATGTATTTTTCTATGCTTATGCCAAACCATACTGATTTCATAAGTAGTTCTCATCTATATTCTAATATTTTGTAAGACAATTCTAACCTCATTTTTCCCAAAAAATATTGGTGATCCTTGAGGATTAATTTTTTCAAAAAAATTTATATTATTATTTTTTTTGAGACTGCGTCTTGCTCTGTCACCCAGGCTGGAATGCAGTGGAGCCATCTTGGCTCACTGCAACCTCCGCTTCCCGGGTTCAAGCAATTCTCCTGCCTCAGCCTCCTGAGTAGCTGGGATTACAGACAGCTGCCACTAGGCCCAGCTAATTTTTATATTTTTAGTAGAGATGGGGTTTCCCCATGTTGGCCAGGCTGGTTTTGAACTCCCGACCTCAGGTGATCTGCCCACTTCAGCCTCCCAAATTGCTGGGATTACAGGAGTGAGCCACCACGCCTGGCCCCAAAAATTATAAAGTATCATTTTTGGAAATTGAGTACAGAAAACTCTGTTGGCATTTTAATAGGAATTGCATTGTATTTATATGTTTATAAAAATAGAACAGATATCTTTATAATATTGGTACGTATTTCCATCTAAGAATATAATATGCCTTCCAACTATTTAAAATTATTATTTTTTGGCTCACACCTTTAATACCAGTACTTTGGGAGGCCAAAGTGGTAGGATTCCTTGGGGCCAAGGAGTTCGAGACCAGCCTGGGCAACATAAGGAGACACCATCTCGTTGAAGTGGCAGAACAGGAGAGGAGGAACCTGGGTGCCAATGGTTGTCATATAGGGTAAGTTCAGCTGTGAGAAATGGATAACTGAAAATAGCAGTGGCTTAAAACAAATAGGAACTCCTCTCTATTGTATAAATGTAGTAAGTCAAGGGCTGGTAAAACAGACCCACAACCGTTGGCACCCAGGCTCCTCCTCTCCTGTTCTGCCACCTCAACAAGCAGCTTGTGGCCCCATGGCTGCTTCAGGGCCAATTATCATGTTTTAATTCTAGAAAACAAGAAGAAGAAAATGGAAAAAATCAAGGGCAAGTCCCCTTCCTGGACAAACATTGTCAAAAGATGCATATGCTACTTTTGCTTGCATTACATTGGTGAGAAGTTAGTGATATGGCCATGAGTAAATCCATGAGAGTCTGAGAAAGTATTTATTCCGGGAAATCATGTGGCCAGCTAAAATTGGGATTTTATTATCTTTAAAGATGTGAAGAACAGATACGAAGGACAACTGGCAGTTACTTCTACAAGCATCTACTCTATGGACATTTGGATTTTTATCCCTTAACATGTTGATTGTAATGAACTACACTGAACAGGTTTCCCAATATTGAAAATTCTTGCATTCTTAGAACAAAACTTCATCATATTGTATGATAACACATTATTTCAACAGATCTCCAAAATATAAATTACCAAATTTGACCCAAGAAGTAGAAAACATGAATAGACCAATTACTAAAGATTTTATTACACTTGTTAAAATTCCTCTTGTAAAAAAACAGACGAGGACCACTTGGTTTTCTGACTTAGTTCCATCTATATATCAAAAAATAAAATAGACAATTCAAATGTCATTTAAATAATCCCAGATCATAAAAAAGGAAATATTCCCAATTCATTTTATTATTTTAATATTCAAAACATGTTAGAGTTCTAAAACTCTATTTATATGCAAATTTTAAGTAAAATAATAATAAGATCCATAATAAAGCATTGGTTTGGGAACCAAAGGATGCACCCACTAGAAGTTTGTCAGTTGTCCTTTATCATGGATTAAAAAAAAAAAAAAAAAAAAAAAAAAAAACAGAAAAAAAAAACCAACTAGATCTCCTGAATACCAGTGGGTTGATTTAAGGCATAGCTACAGATGTAGAGAGCTACAGGCTCTCTAATAATCTCTGGAGAAGTGAACCCTATTCCCTGAATTTTTATTATATTATTTAACTTCTATAAGCCTCCATTTATAATATTGGAGTAATAGTGGTCTTGGGACAATTTAATAAGATAATGCAGCCAGACATAGGGGCTCACATTTGTAATCTCAGCACTTTGGGAAGCCAAGGCAGAAGGATCACTTATCTTGCACCCCTGGCTATAAAATTCCTTGCAGTAAGTGCTGCAAGATACTAAGTTCCCATGCATTTTAAAACTGAATTTTCTGTTTTCTGCTTTGATTCCTTTTTTTTTTTTTTAAGAAAAAAAGGACTTTGTATGTCTTAATAGTCATACTCCTTCAACAGATACTAGAAGATTGTTTGATGTCTGATATCAATTGAATACTATAAATTGTAAGTTCTATATATACTGGGCACCAATCTAAATACTGACTTCTTTCAAAAAATCTCAATAGAAGAATCCTTAATGATATTTTCCAAAACTACACACATAGATGACTTACATGATTTGGGTTTAGAGGTTTTTTTTACGGGTCATTTTCCTAGAACTATATGAATTAACTCGAAAATCATCTAGACTGTGAGATTTAGAAATACAACAATTTGAATAGCAACTAATAGAAACATATTTTAAGTAACAAAAGGAGTTACAGAAAGCTTAATAATGAGCTTCTTTTTATTATCACCCTGGATATATTTCTTAGGCCACAGTTGAAGTAACTATCTCTCACTGATCTTAAAAAGTTTCCTCCTACTATACTTGGGCACATAAGAAAAAGGTCTCGAGCATGGGAGTTAGGATGGCTGTGATGGATCACGGGACTCTCCACAAACTACCTTTGAATGTTCAGTGAATTCTGTACTGACCTATTAAGAGAGGTTTCTGCTCTCATTAGGATCCAGTAGGTTTCAGGTGCAACTACCCCTCTACTTTACTCTTCCATCTCTCAGAGAACTCTGCCAAGAGCCATGTTAAGACTGCTTTCTTCTTTAGCTACTAATAGTCTTGATTATAGGAACAGAATTTGAGTATCAAGTTAAGTTCTAAGAACTTAACATAAGAACTAGCTATTAATGTATTTGCAAAATTTGCATTTTAAATCCGAGGCAAGAACAGGTCAGGCAAAAATGGAATCCAAACACCAAATTGTTAAAAGTTGTAAGTCCATTTCTCTTGTTAGTTTGCAACTTAAACCACTAATTCTCTAACGTTTTAGAGCAGAAGTTGGTAAACTGTTTCTGTAAAAAAATTGTTTCTGTAAATTGTTTCATAATCCACATTTTAGGTTATGCAGGCAATACTGTTTCTGTTGAAACTATTTAACTATAATCTAAATAAATGGACATAGCTGTGTTCTAACAAAACTTTATTATCAACCTGACAGGACAGATTTGAAACGTTAGCCAGTTTGCACACCCCTACTTTAGAAAAATTCAGTCTTTATACCTTCCAGTTACAAGATGTATCTGTTTTTGTTTTTCTTTAATAAGAGAGTATTATTCCAGATGTCAGGTGGCTCATACAGAAATTTGTCACCAACATACTAAGTTGTACAAAATGTTGGCCAACAACTCTAAATGCTCCAGACCCTTTGCACTAACAAGATTACCATTTAGTGTTGTCTTAAACACACTGAAAACAATATTATTTCATAAGAAATAAATCACAGAAGATAATGCTGAAAAAATAAAGGGGGCTAGCCCTTCATCTTTAGTGACATATGGACACACACATTCTCCTAAAGCAAACTAAATAATTTTTTTCTTCATATCAAATTTATTGTAACATCAATCTCATGGAAAAGTGAAAGTAGCTAAATATATTTACAGAATCAAGATATGGCTGAGTTGATATTGAATGATGGGGGCTTCCTCTTTAACTGTTCAGGTTAGAACAATTTATGGTTGAAATTACTTTGGCTGTTGCCATGATTTCCAGCACATTATGGTAAAAAGAAACAAAACCTTGTAGGTAGACACATATAAAGTCCTATTGTATTTTTATTTCAGTTGCTCATTCACTTTTCATGAATTTTTTAAGATAAAGTGATAAGCTATTTTAGGGGTATAGTGGTTCACCAGAAGCTACAAGGATATTGAAAAAAGAAGGGCATGTAAACAAATTATTAACTCTGAAAAAAAGTGAAGACACAAAAAAACCTTTTATTAAAGGCACCTGCTGACAGGTATTTCTGAAAATGTGTGAAAATAATGCCTTATTTATTTGCTTGTGTTATACACAAGGAAATAGGTTTTATCTAGTCATGAAGCATATTAAACTGCCACTCTCCCCCCTTCTGTAAACATTCCAGTGTCTCATTAACAATGGCACCAGAACTTTATCTTCAAAAAGCTTTTTCTATTCATGTGGAATATTTATGGTTAGATGCCCAATTAATCTGCTATAGTTTAGCTTTGTGAGGTTCAAATGTCTGTTTCACTTAGCTGTTTACTTCTAAATGGGCCAGAGCTCTTTAAAATTTAAAGAGTAAGAGGAGACCTTAGGGATGTACATAAGGAAAAATAGCATGTCCACTAATATACTGATTTTTAAATCAAAATAATATAAATGATTATTCATGGAACAATTTTTCTTCTACATACTTGAACTACACTTCCATTTGCCTTAAATATATGGCTGTGCTCCAAGTTCCAACATTTTTTCATTTTCTATGTTAAAGTTTGCTTCTTCATGACATTTATACCCTTCAAATATTTATAAATGCTACCATGCTCTTGATTCTCTGCATTTAAATCTGATTCATACTTTCATGGATATATGGATATGCTGCAATAAAACAGAAGTCATTAAATGACAAGGCACCAATCTCTTTTTGTTGGTAGATTCTAAAATCCTTCATCTCATTCCAACAAGGAAGCTTTTAACTCTATCAATTTCTGACCATTAACTCTCATCTTTAGTTTTTTATCCCTTCAAATGTGATCATCATGTACTCTAAGGCAGCTTGGCAGATTTACAATATGTAAATATTGAGAGAGTGAGACTCCATGCCGATTGATGTAAACAATAAATGCACAGCGATTATTTTCAGAAACAGATGCAGGGAATGTCCACAGATGTTTGGAGTTTAGTCTCCTTTAAAATGTTCTATTTGAGTAATGATGTAAATAAACAAGTATCAATGCAACTAAATAATGAAGACATTTTTCTGTTGGTTATGCTAACACCATGCTGCGTTCTCCCAAGTTGTGTGTTTTAAGTGTATTTTTAACTCCCAGATCTGGCAATGGCCAAAAAAACTAAGTGCAAATGCTGCTTATTAAAAAAATACCAACATGTGGATTTCTATTCCAGAAAAAATGCTTGGTCTATGTTTTCCAAAGTGGGAAATTATAACTTTCACTATCAGAAATTCTATCTTTAATAAATTAATATCCCACTGCATTTCCCCTCAAAATATAAATATCAGTATCTAGTTCTTGGATTGGAAGTATGATATGAACTAAATTTCATGAACCCAAAATGTATGCATCACAGTTTCTACCAAATGTTTTTATCAGCTAATTAATCTACACAGCTAACAATCTACAAGGATTGAGGTCAGGTTGTTGAGAACTTCCGTATAGATAAAAAAACTAATTCAATTGTGTGCACATGAGATATGGTATATTCAAAATTAGATATCAAATGAAGAATAAGTAGTCATTGGAGAATCAGCCTTTGAATAAACTGGATTCTGTTATTTCTACTTTCAAATCACAGTTAGGGTAAGCTACCACTGCTGCTTACAGATAGCTAAACCTAAACTCACTTGTCAATGTTAATAGCATTTTTGTTTATCAGATTTTCTACACAGTTTATTATATTGTTTACAAATAAAAAACAGTTTTACTTCCTTCTTTTAAATATGAAGTGTTGTTTTGCCTTATTGCACTGGATAAGAACTCCCGTAAAATGTTGAATAAGAGTTGAGTTCATTTTCTGCCTTGTTTCTGATCTTAGACGAGGAAGCATTTAACCTTTTACCTCTAAAGATGATATTAGCTACAGGATTTTCACAGATGCCTTAAATACATTTTCAGGTAACAAAGTTTTCTTCAATTCCTAGTTTCCTGGGAATTTTTATAATGAATGTTAAATTTTACCACGTATTTTTCTACATCCATGGAGATAATTTTATAAAGGATTTTTCACCTTTGTTAATTCTGTGAACTTCATTGATTTTCAAGCATGAAACCAATCTTCCACTTCTGAAATAAATCCAACTTGCCCATAATATCTTCTCTGTATATTGCTTGATTCTTTGTTAAGAGTGTTTGTACCTATGTTCATAAAGGATATTGGCCTATACTATTTTTATGTCTGTCTGATTATGGTATAAAGGGATTGCTGACTTCTCCTGGTTATCCTTTTTTAAATGTCCCTAGGATTTGTAGTGACTCACGTTTCATATTAGTAATTTGTCTTTTCTCATTTTTCTTTATGAATACCCCTATATATTTTTAATTTTATTGATGTTTTCAAAGAATGTGCTTTTGTTTCATTGATATTTAATTAACTAATTTTGATCTTTATTGTTTTGTTTTGCTTTTTGAGATGGAGTTTCGCTCTTGTTGCCCAGGCCGGAGTGCAATGGCAAAGTCTCAGCTCACTGCAACCTCTGCCTCCCAGGCTCAAGTGATTCTCCTGCCTCTGCTTCCTGAGTAGCTGGGATTACAGGCGCCCGCCACCATGCCCAGCTAACTTTTTGTATTTTTTAGTAGAGACGGGGTTTCACTATGTTGGCCAAGCTGGCCTCAACTCCTGACCTCAGGCAATCCACCCACCTTGCCCTCCCAAAGGGCTGGGATTACAAGTGTGAGCCACCACACCCGGCCTTGTTTTGTTTTTTACTTATTTTGGGTTTAATTAGCCCTTCTCTTTTCTAGCCTACTTAAGTATGGGGCTTAGAGAGTTTATTTTATACTTCCTTCTACTTTTTGTTTGTTTGTTTGTTTCTGAGACAGAGTCTTGCTCTGTCCTCCAGCCTGGGGTGCAGTGACGCAATCTTGGCTCACTGCAACCTCCGCCCCCATCGTTCAAGTCTTATGCCTCAGACTCCTCAGTAGCTAGGTTTACAGGTGAGTACCACCACACCAGGCTAATTTTTTTTTTTTTTCCCAGTAGAGTCAGGGTTTCACCATGTTGGCCAGGCTGGTCTCAATCTCCTGGCCTCAAGTGAACCAGCCGGCTTGGCCTCCCAAAGTGCTTGAATTACAGGCGTGAGCCACTGTGCCTGGCCTACTTCCTTCTCTTCAAATAAACATTTAAAACTGTAATTTTTAATCTAAGCACTGCTTTAGCTGCATCTCTCAAAATTTGATATTCTGTGTTTTAGGTGTCATTTCATTACATTTTTTATTAACTTTGATTTTTCTTCATTGACCTTGTGTTGTTTTAATGAAAAGTGTTGTTTAATTTTCAAATTTGAAGGTATTTCATATATCTTTTGGCTAGTTTTTTTCCATTTAGTTGTTGTGATCAGAGAGCAAACTGCATGATTTTACTCTTTTCTATGTGTTAGGACATATGTTATAGCCCAATACACATTCTATCTTGGTAAATGTTTCATGTGCACCTGAAAAGCATATTGTTTATCAACAGACACAGAAAAAGCACTTGAGAAAATTCAATACCCATTCATGATAAAAACCCTCAATAAAGTAGCAGTACAGGGGAGTTTCCTCAAGTTGTTTAAGAATAACTGCAAAAAGACCTACAGTTAGCATCATATTTAATGATGAAAAGCTTTTCAAGTAAAATCAGGAAAAAAGCAAGGATGTCCTCTCTCACCACTCCTTTTCAACATTGTCCTGGAAGGTCTTAACTAATACAACAAGACAAGAAATGAAATAAAAAGTATACTGATTGGAAAATAAAAAATAAAACTTGCCTTTCTTTCATAGATGACACTATTGTCTATGTAGAAAATTTGGAGGGGGGAGTGCGGAATTCACAACAAAAAGCCTCGTGGAACTAATAAGCCTTTGTTGCAGGGTTGCAGGATATGAGATTACTATACAGACAGCAATTGTTTTTCTATGTTCCAGCAATGAGTAAGTGGAATTTGAAATTAAAAACACAATAGCACTTACACTGGCACCAAAAAAATGCAACAGGTATAAGTCTAACAAAAGATGTACAAGATCCATATGAGGAAAAATACCAAACTCTGATGAAAAAAATTGAAGAACTAAATAAACGTAGAGATATTGCATGTTCATGGATAGGAAGGCTAAATAATGTCAAGATATCTGTTCTTTCCAACTTGATCTATAGATTCAATGCATCCCCAATAAAAATGCTAGCAAGCTATTTTGCAGATGTAGACAAACCAATTCTAAAATTTATATGGAGAGGCAAAAGACTCAGAATAGCCAAAACAACATTAAAGGAGAAGAACAAAACTGGAGGACTTACAATACCTCAGTTTGCAACTAATTCTAAAGCTACAATAATCAAGACAATGTAATAGTGTTGAAAAATAGACAAACAGATCAATGGAAAAGAACAGAGAGCTCAAAAGTTGACCTGTATAAATACAGTAAATTGATCTTTGACAAAAAAGCAAAGACAATACAATAGAGAAAAGATAGTCTTTTCAAAAAATGATGCTTGAACAAATGTAAATACACATATAAAAAAATGAATCTATATACAAACTCTATACCCTTCACAAATGTTGACTTAAAATGGACCACAGACCTAACTATAAAACACAAAACTATAAAATTCTTAGATAACATAGAAAAAAAAATCTAGAGGGCACTGGGTTTGATGACGACACCGGGTTTGATGATGACACCAAAAGCACAGTCCATGAAAGAAACACTTAATAAGCTGGACTTCATTAAAATTAAAAATTTCTGCTCTGTGAAAGACACTATAAAGAAAAGAAAAAGATACACCACAGACTGGGATAAAATATTTACAAAAACATATTTAATAAAAAACTTATCCAAAATATACAAGAACTCTTCAAACGTAACTATAAGAAAACAACCCGATTAAAAGATGGACCAAAGACTTTAAGAGATACCTCACCAAAGAAGACATTTAGATGGTCAGTAAGCGTATGAAAAGATGTTCCACAGCATATGTCATTGAGGAAATACAAATTAAAATAATGAGATACTAGTACATTAATCAGCATGACCAAAATCCAGAAGACTGACAATGCCAAATGGTGGCAAGGATGTGGAACAGTAACTTTCCATTGAGGGTGGGAATGCAAAATGATATACCCACTTTGGATGAGAGTTTGGTGATTTCTTATAAAACTAAACATACTCTTACCATATGATCCAGCAGTCATGCCACCATTTAGCATTGTCAGTCTTCTGACATATGATGTGGATATTTAAATAACAACAAAAAGACTGGGAAGATAGAAAGGAAGATTTAATCTAGGAAGTTCATTTTTAGCCTTAAAATACTGAGTAGCTTACAGAAAGTCTTCTCCTTTTTTCTTCATAGTGAATAGTTTTTATGTTAGGATGATTTTACTGTATATGCACAATAATGCTGGATTACACTGACTCATCCATTCCTAATTTTGAGTGTGTGAAGATCTTGATGTTGTGCCGTGCAGATCCAGATGTCAGGCATTTTGCCATACTTGCCAATATAGGCAGCTGATTATAATTATTCACTGCCATTAAATTGCTGCTCAAAAATTTTCCCATTCAAGTTGATGAATCAAGATGTTGTTTGGGCTAAGCTTTTCCCAAGAAAATGCTTTCCAAATTCCTAATACTTTGACCTCAAGAATATTTAAGAAAAAGGCTGGTGTGATGTATGCATGGGATTTATAGTAAGTCGATTAGAGATAGATCTTTTTCAAAAGGAAGAACTGTCAAACCAAAATATAAACATAGGCAATAATGAGATTGTAACCCAAATGTCAGTTACACAACACCCCATTAATTTCACTTATCCTTTCATCTCCAAACAAGTCCATGGGTTTTGTAAATATAAAAAATAAAAACCTCCCCATGTTCTCTAGCCGCTCATATGGCATGGGGAAGGAGGGTGAAGATCTTTATATCTGTGGCTTCTTGATCTAGAATTCTGCTTTCACACTTGCTCTCTCTCTTCTGTTCCAACCTAAACTTGAAACAAATATTCTCTGATTTCTACAGAACAAATAAATAAGCAAACACAGTAAGAATTCGAGGGATTATTTGTTGGGCGCGGGGGCTCACACCTGTAATCCCAACATTTTGGGAGGCCGAGGCAGGTGGATCACCTGAGGTCAGGGGTTGGAGACCAGCCCGGCCAACATGGTGAAACCCCGTCTCTACCAAAAATACAAAAAATTAGCCGGGCATGGTGGCAGGCACCTGTAATCCCAGCTACTTAGGAGGCTGAGGCAGGAGAATTGCAGTGAGCCGAGATGGCGCCACTGCACTCCAGCTGGGGCAACAGAGAGAGACTCCATCTCAAGAGGAAAAAAAAAAAAAAATTGAGGGTATGGTAGACTTTCTTAAATGATTCCTGGAATAGAGCAGAAAAGAGTTCATGTTCCAGCCACAAAAATCAACTTCAAATGAAATAATAGGTATCATCTATCTTAAAATTTCATTTGGTTACATCCCCACCAGGCTTGCCACTGGCCTTTCACTTTATGTAATCCTAGCTCTCATCATCTTGTTGGTTTTTCTCTCCATGCTTCATTTTATACATTCTCTCATTGCCCTTCTCCCTCTCTGAAGAAGTAACAGGTTCTTTCCCGGTCTCTCATAGCTATAGGCACTGTCTGCCTTTTCCCCAGAACCTTGGTGCCAGCCAATACCAAAGCTCTGGGAATCCAACTTCCTATTGGATGGGCTCTTGAAGTAACATTTCCAATTCTTTCTAAGAAGAATTCTGGTGACTGTTGTTAAATATGTACATTTAATTTTATTTTATTATCATCTCAGTCTCTCATTATGGAAGAGGTAAGAGAACATTATCCAACATTGATAAGCACCTACTATGTATGGAAGGCTAGGCACACAGCACTGACCTTGGTACTATCGGGAAGGCAGCTTGACCTAACATACTCAAGAAATTCTAACATTTTATCTTCAGTAGCCATTTAGATTGCAAACATGACATTTTCAAGAATACAACATAAAAAGGTTTGCAAATATCCTTTTTCCCTGTAATATGTTCCATATTAAGGGGCCAAATTTGCCAGGCTTACACAAGAAATGTCTTTCTCCTCTTTTGATGTGCTTATAAAATTTATTTCTGCTTTAGTAACAAAACAAAAAAGTCACTGAAAATAAAAATTTAATTCCATTCTTTTAACAAGCAGCTGTCAGCCATATTCTTTAATAGGAAGTGAAGGTTGGAAGATTTTAGTGGAGAAGGAAAAGTTACATCAAGTACAAGAAATAGGCCAGGCATGGTGGCTCACGCCTGTAATCCCAGCACTTTGGGAGGCCAAGGCGGGTGGATCACTTGAGCTCAGGAGTTCGAGACCAGCCTGGGCAACATGGTGAGACCCCAGTTTCTATTAAAAACACACAAAAAATAGCCAGGCATGGTGGTGCGTGGTCCCAGCTACTTGGGAGGCTGAGCTGGGAGGATTCCTCGAGCCGGCAGGGTGGGGGTTAGGGGGTGGGGAAGGTTTCAGTGAGCTGCGATACCACCACTGTACTCCAGTCTGGACAACAAAGCCAGACCCTGTCTCAAAAAAGAAAAAAAAAAAAACGGGTAGTACAAGAAACAGTCTTTGGTCTTAGGAGAACATTTATGTAGGCATCAGGAAAAAGTCGAGTTCACAAGAACATCATAATTGTTAAGGATTCACTATACAAGATGCTACAAAACACATCTAAATTGTTAAGGCAGTATCAGAAAGAATATCCAGTGTGGAATGAAGTTTGACCTATAGATTGAATCTCTAGCTGGCAGCTGAAACTTGAAAGTATTATATGTGTATGACTACTATACTGACCCAGGACGGTACGTGACTTAATTGAAATATGATATTTTTATCCCCACAATTGTCCTCTAAACCTCATTCAATAGGAGCAGTTTCCTCTAGCACCAGGTCAAAGACTGACTCTCGGATAATAAACAGTCTTACAGTCACTTTAAGTCTTTAGCTCTCTGCGTGCTGGAGCCAGCTCCTACAAGCTCAATAGAGCAGATTGTGGTTGTTTCTGCCCAACTCCACGTTTAAAGATGTCAAATTAACAGCTTCAGGTAGGTTATAACTTCCCTATATACACTGCCAGAAGTGCTAAAAATTGAGGATGGGAAGAGGACTGCTTTTGTGGATTTTTTTTTTTTTTTTTAAGAATCAGTTTTTCAGCACAGCACTGGTTCCGTGGCAAACAAACATCCCTTAGCCCCAACAATGTTTGGCAAATCCCAACATTGCTCTTCTACTGGCTTCATTACCAGCAGCAGCTAGCATCTTTTGCCCTGTAAATAGCCCTGTTGGGAGCCACACTACCAAAAGCCTCAATGCAGGAGCAACATATGAAATTGCCCAAGTATCCTTGGAAGCCTCATCATTAGGTTTGATGATAGGGAGCAGGCACCCCGCCTCCAAGGTGTATAGCTCATAACATAGCTTTCTCCAAAGATATCTTCTCCCCTGAAATCCACTCTCTTCCAATCCACACTCTGCCTCAGTCTTATATCTTCCATCTGGTGAAGGGTCCAAGAATTACGGAACTGATGAATTCTACATTTAGGATCTGTCTTGTGAAATTCATCTCTATTTTTTCTTGGTATCTTGCTCAAAATTCAATTTTAACATTCTGTTTCAAGAGGTCAGCATAAATAATGTCAAAGAGAAGGAAATCCCATATATATGTATATATATTTTCTGTTTGGGAGGACTACCAAAAATAAGCTCAAATGAGAGAATATATCAATCTTGTATTTTGCGGTTATAGTTGTTATTGTTGGGTTGTTTTTGTTTCTTTTTATGGCAAAGGTAGTCAAGTTCATGGGTTAAAACTCATTTAATTTGGAAAGAAGAAAACTACACTAACTGGACACCACCCTGTGCTAGGTCCTGTGCTAGGCTGGGCAGCACTTCTTATACTTAATGTGCAAAGGAAGCCCCTGGGGGGGGTCCATGTTAAAATGCTGATTATCGTTAGGTAGAGCTGATATTTTTATTTCTAACAAGTTCATAGGTAATGCCCATGCTGCTAGTCTGGAACTTCTTTGAATAACAACGGGCTAGAGAATATATATATATACACATGCACACACATACATACATATACATATATAAACATATGCACATGTATATTTACACATGAAGATTCAAGAAAAAATTAAAACAATTCCATGAGATAGATGTTTATCATTATCTGTATTTCACCAATACAAAAACTGAAAATGAATGAGGTTGACTTGCCCAACCACATAGATAAATGGCAGAGGGGATTCAAAACCACATTTCTCTTCCCTTTTTTCATTGGTTGACATAGCATCCAGAAATTGTTACTGTTTTTAAACTATAAACTGTAATCAGGTTAAAAAAATAAGTAACAATGTTGAATTTCTTTTTCTCATAATGTGATTGACCTCCCCATTTTAGTAACTGTTCAGATTCTCCTATTTCATCTCCCTGAGTTTTAATGGATTTAATCAAAACTATTTTCAAATACTAGTTGCTAGTACATATAGTCTACCCACGAAATATCTTCTAGATGCTTGGTCCATGACTAAATGGCACAAGTGCCTGTATTAAGAGAGGTATTTTGTACTCTGCAATGATGTATCTGACCATTCATGTTCTCTCATTATACTAGCTAGTCTTCAGGCTTTCTCATTATGCTATTTAGTGAAGAGATGTTCTAAAACCTTTACTGACTCTCTTCATCTCCTTCACTTATAATGAATTTGTACAGAATGCTACAGCCAAGGAACACAAAAGCTGAGCCCCAAGAAAAAAAAAAGTGATTAATGTGGACTTTCCCTAAAAAGATGGTATTAACAACCTCAGCCTGCAAATTTCAATTTTAAAAGATAACAGTCTAAGTCCCCGATAGCTCACAAAGTACCTTGGCTACATATAATTTGTTTGTACAAAATTGAAGATTATTAGTTAAATAATGATTCTTTCAATCTTAGCATTTACACATGTATTTTTTTCAATTGTTGTCATTGCTACATAGACTCAATCCCTTGGTCTTTTCCTTTAAGCTTTTTAAAAACTAAATGAAGGAAGGAAGACAGAGGACGTGAGTCACATGCTAACAAAAATAACAAAACAGTGTTGGCCACAGATAATTTCCTGAAACCGGTATGAGAAGGAATAAGCTATGTGAAAGAAAAACATTGGCAAGCCATTTTGTGAAACAGTAAAATTTCCAAATATAATTGAAAAGAGAAAAATCTTCCCAAGCAAAATACCCATTTCCGAGCCTAAGGCAACAAATAAACAAATGAAGGGTGGGGAAAGTTCAGCCTTAATATTAAAAAAAAAAAAAATTCAACTTTGTTTTCTAGATATCTGATATGATTGAGGAGCTGTTTTAAGAAAAACAAACATGTCAGTAAAATTTCCTTTTGTTATATATATGATATCTATATGAGAGATTTAATAAAGTGTTAATGTATGCTGGGTTCACTGAGTTTTAGCTTTGGAAACATCTCCTTGGATAAATGGAGTTTAATAATCGGAACTCTATGTAATATATCAAGAGACCCAAAACAAACACACAGAACATTTGATTAGCTCAAAAGCTGCTAAAAATCATTTTGATAAAAGTCAGCCCCATTTCTGATTTAAAATTTTTGTTAGCATCAGGATGAAAAAGTATGTTATTTATATGCAAAAACATTAATCTACCTAAAATAGCTATTTGCTTGCTTAATAGAGGAACTATTAGGCAGCCCATACATTAAAATCTGGAATAGACAAAGGATGCTCATAATCCCAGTATTTTGAATTTTTCTAGGATTTTCAACTATTATCAAAATATAAAGGAAAAAGAATTTTGCTAGTCTACCTAGAAAATTCAAGATAATCAATTGAAAAGTTATTAGACTACATAAGAAATTTCAGTAAATCAGATAGATACCAGATAAAATCAAAAGAGCAATCACTCTTTGGCATGTCAGCAATAGCTGGTTAAAATATAAGATAGAACAAAAATAGTAGACAAGGACGACAAATATATAGAAATAGTCTTTTTAAACAAATGAGCAAGAACCATGAATGTCCTTTCTGAGTTATTCATTTAAACAACATGAACAAATGGTGAAATTTTCCCTGTTCATGGATGAGGAAATCGACTATTATTAAATGTTAGATCTTTTCAAATTTATAATTGTGAAGCAATTACACCAAAATGTCAAGGGGGCTTCTTTTGAAATATTTCTAGATTTAATGTGAAAGAATAAATGATGAAGAGTTAAGAGCATTTTGAAAAGGAAGAGTAATGGGAGAAGAGAGTTTAGCACTACGAAATATTAACATGTTATGAAGTTCTAACGAGGTGAAGAGCACGGTACTGTCAAATACGTAAGAATCAAGAAAGTAATAAATGAGGCCTTCCAAATGAATGAGAAGGAGATTTGTTTGAGAAACAGTTCTGAACAATTCCAAAATAATGATAGTAAAATGTAAAAAAACACCAAATATTATAACATAAAAAATAAAATTAAATAAGCAAATTTGTCACTCACAGAAGAAAAAGAAAAGCATAATAAGCTCAAAAACAAAGGAACAGATTACTAGATTTAAAGATCTAAAATTTTTTATTTCTGCCCATTGTAAAACCTCAGAAACCTAAATAGTAAAAACAAGCTGGATAAAATATATACAAGATAATTCAACTAAGAGCATGAACTGAACATTCAGAAAAATAAAAATACACATGGCTAACACAAATAATGTTCACCTTTAATAATCAAAGATATAGTAAAATTTAAAGAAAATGGCATACTTTTAGTTCTTTAAAATAGTTAACATTTTAAATGATAGGCATAGCCAATAATACATTCTTTGTTCTTATGTTTTCTCAGGTTGATTTGGAAGTTAACCATTCAGTAAAACTGAGCTGCCAAGTTGTAACGAAAGCAAGTCTCATACAAAATTCTCCCACACTTACAGTTATATAAACATTCATTAACAAGCAGGCAAAAAACAACCTGTACTGTAGTTTCACTGAAATGCCGGCATTGTCCTTTTAAGTGATCAGCCGCCCCACCAACATAAAAAAATAAATGAAGCCAATTATGACAGCCTTCCAGAAGCAGGGCCTAGTACCCTGATAGTTAGCTCCAGACAACTTGAAAAATTCATAAATCAATGGGTGGCCACAGGACCATTTAGGGATCAAGCCTTGGGCACTATTTTAAGGGTATGGTAAGGCCTCACTGGTTTCTTATTCCATTGGCATATAAATATGCAGAATGTCTCTAACATGTTTATAAAGAAATCATTTCTCCTGAAAACTTAAAATTTTACCAAGCAGTGAAAGTATCCTAATTTATAAGTCACCCACTTCACCAATACAAGCAAATTTCTGCTCAATCTGCTAATTTCCATATGGATTGCTAATTGAAACACAAAAAACAGAAGCACTTCTATTAGCCTCCTGTGGAATATGGACTTCCTGATCAGAACTCCAGCTGGCTTTCTTTGGACTTCTGTACTATTGATTAGCACTTGGGTAATTGCTTAACCTAAAAAGATCTGCATATCCTATATAAAGGGAGTTATAAACATTGAATACCAGATGTTTACTCTTCTTCCACATGATTCCTCTTCTTACCCTTGTATTTTCTATGCATTCTGTATTTCTATGGAGATGACTGGAAGTTCTGCACAGTTCTGGCTCTATTCACAGTTCAGGTTACATTCAGCTTAGGTCCATCAACACTTATTTTGGTAAATCACAGCAAATGTCAAATTCTTCAAACCAAAAGAAAATCCCCAGTCTGTACAGAGTGATAATTATTTCTTTTTATGAAAATTTCTTACATACTCTGCTGAAAAAGATTATCCTATTTTTATGTTTTTGATGGTAGTCTAGTGTTTCATAATCTCAAACTTATTTCAACAGCCTTACCTCATTGCTCCCAGAGCCAAACAAGGTCAATGAGTAGTCGTTGGCAAGATACTCTGCATTGTTTACAATGCCGCAGCTATTTGCAATGATACCTGCCCATGTCGCCATCAACCTCAGGCTGCCTGCATCTTTGCCAGCAGCCATCAGTGGAGAGAGGAACTAGTACTTCAAAGGTCTCAGTACAGCTCATAAAAGAGCAGGGGGTTGACCCAAGCCAAGATGAAGATTGTATATTTGTCAGTTATGTTTGACTATTTTGACAAGCTAATCCGTAGAAACTCAAGATAACTGAGAGGAAGTCTGCATTTAATAGCCCCAGAGAAGGTTACAAATAATTGTAAAACAAAACTAAAGATCTCCAGGGGAAAATACTTAGTATCTCCTCCCCATCGTAGAAGAAAAAAGGGAAACAAGCCAATAGTACCACTTATGATTTAAAGAACTGACCACGTATAACAAAAATGTTAAATATCCAGGGAACAAAAGTGAAAAACTGAAGGAGGGAAAGAAACGAAGCATTCAAAAGAGATGATGAGTAAGGCGATGAAGAGCTAAATGCACTGCAAGTCTGGGGCACACTGAGTGTGAGAAGAAACTCTGAAGGGTTTAACAGGAAACCAGGATTTCCAGGAAACTAGAAGCCAGTTGAAAATTGATGCACATTTCAAGCCATTTCAAACAAGAAAAGGGCAAAATTAAATATGGGTTCAAAGGACAATTATGCATCCAAAGGCCACTGCCCCAACAACTTGGAAATCCTTATACACCTAGATGAGAGTTCTTTTGCAATTCCTAGATACTAAAATGTTATCCACCCCAGTAGCCAGTACCTGGCTGCAGAGAAGGTGAAGCTATTATCAGATTTTATGCTTATACCTAACCTGTTTCAAAAACAATATAAGGTTCCCTACAAACGATAAAATATTGCAACATGAGAAGAGAAATAATTCAGGCAAAAAGACAAGGCAGAGCTTATGAAACGAAGCCAAGAATAAATAACACACAAATCTTTACCAAAACATCTGATAACAATAGTTCCCAATGTTTTTTAGTATGAGGTCACTTTTTCTAAAATCAGAAATTTTCACAGATCACCCCCAAATGACAATATGCCCCCCACAGCCATGATACCCAACAATTCTATTTACACAAGTAGGCATTGATGAAAAATGCAATAAGCTACAATAAATTCAGTTATGTGAAATTGTATTTTATGAATCACAAGTGTACCCATATGAATAGTAATAAATACGTAAAAATTATTTTATTTAATAACAATATTGGAGATCCTTATCAATTCATGGATCTCTGCAAAAACCCTAATGCCCTGATTTAGCCATTCTATTTGTTTTCTAAAAATCTTTGCATCCTGTGTCTTCACAAATACAATGGAAGTTTTAACGGAAATTCAACAGGGAATAAAATGTGCCATTAAGACCTATTTTACAAACTACCACCAAAAGAACTTTTGCTTGGGGTCTGTGGAAAAGGCCCTTTATGTCCCCAATTATCAGTTTCATTATCTTCACAGATAGACAGCCCCCTGCCCAAACCTCCACAGGTACACAGTGACACCCAATTTCATTTAGGTACAGTCATGTGACTGTTAGTCAGTGAGATGTACACAGAAATGGGGTGAGCAAATCTCCACAAAGCAAGCGCTGTGTGCTTTGCCTCCACTTTTCTTGCTGGGTAGAATGCAGACAATACTGACACGGATCATACCCTTGGGCAGCAGAGGAAAATAGCTGGATGGAACCTGGGACTTTGTGAATTAATGGAAATTCTTTATTAAAATTCTGACTATTGAAGCTCTTTTTAGAATAGAACAAACTGTTTTTAAGCCATTCTTAATTTTGTATTTTTGCTGTCACATGCTTTCAGATAGTAATTTCTAGTTAATACTGTCTATACCTATCAAAAGTGTTCAGTTCTAATATTCAGTCTTCACTGCTCTTAGAAAAATCACATACAATCAGAACGAACTTTACTTCCTGTAACTTTGCAGTCTCATTTCTTGTCCTTGTCATTAGTTCTTTCTCTCCTTTCCCTGCAACCTTAGACACTAACTCTGATACCACCTTGCTGGTCTCAGCTTGATTATGCCTTACGGTAATTTGGGCTTAGATTTCCAGATCTCGTATATAATTGATGTGTGCGCTGGGATTTGTTTTCAATAGAACTGGGTTATTTTTCTGTATATTTCCCCCATTTTTTTTCTTGGTTTTTACCTTTGTTTTACTGGAGCAAATCTTCAGGTAACCTCCTTACAGAAGTACATAAGAGAAAGTTTCTGAAAGTCTGAAAATAGCTATATTTTACCATCACACTTGATTGCCAAGTGACTAAGCCTAGAATTTTTCTCAGAGCTTCAAAAGCATTGTTTCATTGCTTCTCAGATCTTGTATTGTTGGTGAGATGTCTGATGTCAATCTGGTTTATTTTAACATTATGAATCATAAATATGGTTGTGTTCACTACATCCTAATTATAAAGTTTTAAAAAAATTCCTTGTGTTCTGAAATTTCAGATATAAATTTTTTCAGCATCCTGGGAACCCAATGGGCCTAAAGAATTCTGGTGCTTTAGTATTGAAAACTTTTCTTGCATATTTCCATTGCTAACTTCCTCCCACTCCAATTCCCTCTCTTATTTCCCAGAATATGAGGTCAATGTCAAGCTTCTGGGATTGAACCTCTATGTTTATCTTTTTAAAATTTTTTTCTTTTGTCTTTTTTCTCTTGTTCTGATTTTCTTAGTTTCATCTTCATAACTGTCTACTGAATTTTTGCAATTGCATCTTCAAGACAAAATATCTTATTTTGTTCTCCATTGTTCTTTTGTACTTTTCTAGTCTTATTTTTCGATGCAATATCCTCTCAAATTTTTATGCAATATCGTCTCAAATTTTCAAGCTAATTGCATAACTAGGTTCTTTTAACATTCTCCTTTTTCTGAATTATCTGTTTCTTCTAAAGTAAATGTTCTTGTTTTAGTTATTTTGTGCTGCTGGTTTTATTTACGTTTTTTGTTATCTTTGGCTGTCTTCTTATGAAGAAGAATAGTGGACTGGGTTGATTTTCTAGGATATAAATTATGAGTCCCCTCTGCTGTTATCTTTTATTTCATGGTGAGGTCTTTCAAACAAATATGGGTGGACCTTGTCTACTGGCAGGCTTCATATTGGCGAGGGCAATAAAGGAAAATGAATTTAGGCTGAAGAGGGGACAGAGCCTCCAAATGCAGTGATGAGGTCTTTATTCCCGGAAGACCTAATTTTATATCTGTAGTTCTTGATGTCTTTGGAGAAGAGGCTTTAGATTTATTTTGTTGTTACTCTTTCATCTTTTCTTTTTAAGTGTTAGGCTGCCTAGAAATGCATGAGCTTTACCCGTACTTTTTAATGAGTTTTGATGCAACTATGTAAAAATTGTTATTTTTTGGCTTCTGGAGGGAACAATGTTTAGACACCTTTTAAGTGCACTTAAAAACATTAAGAAGTAAAAATAAACATTTCAAAGAGCTGAAAATAAATGTCATCACAGATACTGTCACTAATTTACTGATTATTGTTCACAGGAATCCATCCTGAGCCAGAGGAACAGCAGCACATGGTAAAACACAAACAGTCCAAGGTGTACAAAAAAGCCTTCAGAATATCCATCTGCAGACTGAACACCACATGTTATAGTTAGGAGCATATTTGGGGCTTTGCTAGTTACAAAACTCCATTGGGTTTTCATAAATACACTTTATACTCAAAGCCACTGGAGTAAACCATATAATGACAAGATTGTCTGGAACTGAATGTAATTTATTCATATTGTTTGCAAGGGGAAAGTATTGTACTTAAAATAATTATACTTGTAGTTTTAAAGGTGTTTTTGGGTATCACTATATTTCACTCAGAAAGAGTAAAAGCAGAAACAGAAAAATTTTTAATTGGTTTCCTGTATAATATCTGTGCATATACACACAAAACTCTGCAAATGTGTTATTTTTACTTTTCTTTTTATTTTTTGAGACAGGGTCTCATTCTGTCACCCAGGCTGGAATGTAGTGGTGTGATCACTGCTCACTGCAGCCTCAACCTCCTGGGATCAGGCAATCCTCCCATCTCAACCTCCCAAGTAGCTGAGACCACAAGTGTGTGCCACCACACCCAGCTAATTTTTGTATTTTTTTCGTAGAGACAGAGTTTTGCCATGTTGCCCAGGCCAGTCTCGAACTCCTAGGCTCAAGTGATCTGCCCACCTCAGCCTTGCAAAATACTGGGATTACAGGTGTGGACCACTGTGCCTGGCCAAATGTGTTATTTTTAATATAAATCCACTGTTTATTTTAGGATTCCTCACCCCCTGAATTTAATGTGATTCATTTACCTTAGGCAATGACTTATTTGTATTCACTGACAGGCTGCACAGTGGAAAAAGGTCTTCAGAGTGACTAATAAAAGACTACATCCATCTGTCTACCCCAGTATAATACATGTCTCCTAGACATTTTTCTCTATCCCTACAAGTAAAACAGAGGTACAGTCCTATGACTACCCTTTCACTCTTTAATTGATCAAATGAGAAACTTTCTCTTCATGGAAGCATTAATGAAGGAAATTCAAACTGAATTCATCATGTCCAACAAACAATCCATCTTTTGAAATTGAGATAGAATTCACATACCATAAAATTTACCCCTTTGAAGGACACAACTCAGTAGTTTTTAAGTATATTCACAACACTGTGCAATCATCACCATTATCTAATTCCAGAATGTTTTCATCACCCCCAAAAGTCACTCCCATATCTATTAGCAGTCACCTCCTAATCTCCTTTCCCACTCCCCAGACCGCCCCATCCCTGTCAGCCATCTCTGTCTCTATTGACTTGCCTAGTCTGGAAAGTTCATCTCAATAGAATCATATAATATGTGGTCATTTTTGATCAGCTTTTTATTTCGCTTAGTGTAATGTTTTCAAAGTCCATCCATGTTGTGGCAAGTATCAGCACCACATTCCTTTTTATTGTCATATAATATTTCCTTATATGAATATACTACCTTTTATTTATCCATTCATTTGTTGATGGATACTTGGGTTTTTTCCATCTTTTGGTTACTATGAATGATGTTGCTTTAAACATTTGTGCACAAGTTTTTGTGTGGACATATGTTTTTTTTTTAATTTCCCTTGGGTATATGCCACCTAGGAGTTAAATTGCTGGGCCATGTGGTAATTCTATCTTTAACTTTAAGAAATATTTTTAAAGCACATTTAAAACTTTTTACTGTATATACTGAGTGGAATAATTTTTTGAGCAACATTACCAAAGAGAAAAAAATGTTCCAAACATAAATAAGTCTCATTATGACAGAACTTTGTAAAAGATGCTGTTTACTTTGTTTTTTTTTCAATCTGGACAACAGAATTATGACTGTACTATGTATCTGTAGGTAATAATACCTGAAAGGCATAGGGCTTTATAAGTAAAAAAGTCAGTAGAAAATGCTTAAATCCTTACTTAGAATCTGAAGATATTACTTTGAAATACCTAAGATTACTGTTAGTATTCGCATATGCTTATTTATCACAAAGCATATACAATGAAGACTTACAGTCAACTTTCAATTCTTCCTCACACAATATGTAGTACTTATTCTAGAATAACTACAAGTATAGTCTGTCCTTGTCTGAATTTTTTTTTCTTCTACGTTCTGCTGATAATTCTCAGTATTTTATGTCTTTCTTGTCCTGAGCCATGTTTCACTGACAAATAACATTTCCAGAGACTTTATTCTCTGTGTCTTTCAATTGCTTAGATTTCACTTTAAATACCAGAAGTTTCTAGAGAGGATTCTTTTTCTCATTAGGCCTACAAAATTCTTGCTAACATAAGAAAGGCTGTTCACACTCTGTTAACATGGCACTGGAGCTGTGTAAATTCCTTTTTGTTGAGCATTCTTCTTTCAGTGGGTCTCAGTCTTGGTCATTCTGTGATGAAATGCTGTTTTAGCCTCTTGGTGAGAAGAATGACGTACAGAATGTGAGCCCAGCTGGAAACATCCTTCACAGTACTGAAATACAAGTGCCAAGTCCAAGTACTTTCTGGGTAACATCACCTACCCTCCCTGGCTGTGAAAGCTCAGAGATAAGAGTTTCTAGCTGATCATTTTGCAGTGGATTTTCCTTCCTTAAAAGGAAGGATTTTTTTTCTGAAGAAAAAATCTTTTTTGATTTTTTTTCTAAAGAATCAAAATTTATAGTTTAAAAAAAAAGTACAGAGGAAAAAAATTTAAATACTTTTGGAATTGAATGTTTCCCAATCATTTTTTTAAATGTTGTCTTCACTTTTTTTCTTCTTTAACTACCAATGCCCATGTAATTTTTTTTCTTTCATGAGGCATCAGTATTCCTTGCCTAAAGACAGTGTGTCTAATGAGTGACTAGAATCAGGTAAAGAAGAAACTTCTGTCTTGAAGGAGGCGTGTCTGTTGGGGAGGAGAAAGGAGTTTTTCTTGCTTGCTATACACTGAAGACTGTTCCCTTGCCAAGTATACTTTCATTGTCTAAGATAAATCGTAATTGCAAAATCGAAGGAGAATTTGCAGACTTACTGTGAATGACCTTGTTGCTGCTATTCTGTGGTGTCAATGTAACAACATAGACAGACTTTACAAAATATCATTTTTTACTTTACTTTTTTACCCCTGTAGGCTTTACAAAATATCATTTTTTTACTCTACTTTTTTGCCCCCGTTATCAAACCAAGGGTAAAGGAGTCATTTACTTTGGTGACACCTACAGGCACATTCAGATAAAAACATTCTCAACCCTCCTTTGTAACCAAAACACTCTCATTGGTCCAGTCAGGAACCCCTGTGTGGATTCTGAATGGTAGTTAGTGGACATCGTCTCAGATTCATTTGAGTCTTAAAATACATCAGTTTGTCTCCAAAAGTCATCTTCAAATGTTTAGAAATTTTCATCTTGCTATTTGGGATTAATACTGAACTACAACAATGTAAATGTCTTCAGCTGGCCTATGCCTCATTCCACCAGCATAAATGTGGCCTTTTACAGGCCATGACTGGAAGAGCAGAAACTGCTGAAGTCTCTCTCACCAAAATCACTCTCACACACGCCCCCCTGCTACCATCATACTTCCTGAGGTATAGAAGCTGAACCTGTTCCAAGATGTAACAATTAGATAAAATGATGAACTCCTCAAAAGTGACCCGTATTCCCAGTGTTGGAAGACTACAGAAGACCACCGGGATTGAGTAACCTTGAAAGAAGTTCACTCAGACAAGCTGTTCGCACATCTGAGTGATCCCAGTGCAAGTAAAACTGTGGGGTGGCAGGTATAACTACAACAGGCAAAAAGAGCAGAAGGAAATGGGTTCACCAGAAAGTGCAACTCCTGCAGCAAGGAATTGACCAGGAAACCCACAATAGTGCCCTATTAAAGAAAGAGCCTGCCATGACAGAGAGCCCATGACAGCCAAGTAAGCTCTACAAACAGTACCAGCTAAGTACATGAGACTCTTTTTGTCTTCTAGGTCTTAATAGGTCTTAATCCTCTGTCCCATCTAGCCCTGGAAGATCCAGAGGCACATCACCACCATGACATCTTTCATGTCAGAAGGATATGGAACAAGAAAGAGAGGAGAGACTCACCACACCTCTTGCCCAACCTTCTAGGTCAGGCCCAAAAGAAAGGGAAAAACTTTAAACTGGATATCAGAAGTTTAGTTTAGACCAGACTGCACTTTTAATACCTGAAAAAAATGAAACTGAAAGTGCCCATAAAATATCATGGGGAAAAAGGAAGGAATATCTAACAGAGAGGTTTGCAAAACTGGTAGAAGAAAAATGAAGCTATTTTCTAATTTTATACTGCTGAGTTTAGCCCATTAGGTTGTTGATCCAGTTGGGATTTTACTTTCTAATATCTTTTTAGTGAACAAAGCAGGTAATATTAGGGATTGCCCAAGTGAAAAATATATTGCAGGGGGGAGGATATTTTTGTCCATGTTAAAAATTCAGGAAAATATCATAAAGGGTATATCTATATTAAAGTCTATTTACTTTGCTTATTTATAGTTGCAAATTTACATAAACTTCATTTAAAATTTTCTTCCACATCATGTACAATTTTGCCTCTGTTCAATGAGAATAGGAGGGCAAACTGCAGGGATGTCTTTTATGGACTCTTATTTTGCCCCCTTCAACCAGACTTTTGATCCTCCAACTCCTCCTTGCTCAGAAGCAAGGTTTTCAATGTTTGACCCAGTAAAATTTAATATCAATAGTCTGAAGCATCTGCTTCTGTGAAGGCTAATTTATCTTTGCTGAAGACCTCATGAGTTTCTTATCCCTGACCCTCATGAGGAAGTTCCCATGGTCAGAATGCACTACTGTGTCTCCAAATGGCTTTCCTAGGAGACTGTCTTGCTTGCTGATTTACACTGATCAGACATGAGGATTCTGAAACTTTGCAAATATTTATCAAAAGGATTTACAGATGCTTAGTTTTTATAGCTGCTTGTTGATGCAACTGCCACATCAGCTGCCTAAAAAATAAAATGGGTTACTCATCAGACAGGGACATAAATGATAAAACACAAAAGGCCCACTAATAAATTATACAACCTCCTGTGGACCATGGCACAATGAAGGCAAGGGTCCAAGAAAAGGTTTCTTGAATTGTTTTTTGGTCCCTGGCAGGGTGAATTATGTTGTTCAGGTAAGAGTCATGAATACAAGAATAGGGAGGGAGTGCTTTCAAGAACTGATTTACTGATAGGAAGGACCAGGAAGTGGTGATATATGTTGCACAAATATCTCCTTCCTTGTTCTTTGACACACACAAGGACTGACCACACTCCTGAGTCACCCAGCAGCTACTGCTTTCTTGTTCACCTGTCTCCCATCTTTCCAGCTTCTTCCACTATGACTCAGGCAACCCTCCAGATTCAAAGACACAGTGGATGGGGCAGAGCGATTTTTGTGTGTCCTTTTCTCTCTCCTGCATCCCTCTGAGCACATCATTGCCTTACATATCACCACCACAAGACAGGAAAGCCAGGGCCCATCCAGTGCCCACTGAAGGTGGCTGAATATACTTGGAGCACAATTCTGGCCTGGCTGGAAGGTGAAGGGTTAACAACAGGAATAAGCAAATCTGTCCATTCCTGAGCATGTCCTTCTCCCATCCTCCCACTCTGTCCTTTACTCCATCCCAATGGTCTTCTTAAAAAGCACCTCTAGGGAAAAATCACTACCAACATCTCTAAACCAACTAAACTCATCAAGAGGGTCACCCTCACACATATTACTGTCTAAGCAACTATCGTGCCTTGGGTAACACGAGCTTAAAGGGAGGAGCAATATAGCATCTTAGGGGTATAATCATTAAAAGAAAAAAATATGTTGTATTACTTCATTTTCTGTTGCTTAACATATGAAAAACTGGGTAATTTATACAGAAAATGAATTTATTTCTTAGTTATTCCTTACCTGAAAAATCCAAGGTCAAGGGGCCTTATCTGGTGAGAACCTTCTTGCTGGTGGGCATTTTCTGAGGAATCCCAAGGGCACACAGGGCATCACATGGTGAGGGGGCCAAGTGTGCTATCTCAGGGCTCTTTTTCTCTTATGAAGCCACCAGTTCCATTCCCATGATAACCCATTAAAACCCACTAACCATTAATCCACTAATCCATTCAGGAGGGCCAAGACCTCATGATCCAATTACCTCCCAAAGACCTCATCTCTCAGTTGGAGGTGAGGTAATCACCACTATATTGGAGATTAAATTTCAGTATGAGTTTTGGAAGGGAAACTATTCAAACCATAAAAGGTGTTTATTGGAAAAAGCAGAATTATTAAACCAAAAATAAAATTTGAGAGTAAGCATATAAAATGTTCTCATACAGCAGATACTAGAAACAAAAACAAGAGGAAAATCATTAAGAAAAACAGGTGACGATGTTATTATGAAAAACCAAATATTGAACAAAATAATAGATTGCCTATCATGTTACATACAGCTGAAGAACTGGAAGATTAAGTAGAAGAAGCTCGCCTTCTCAAAGGTGACTACAGTGTATTCCCCAAAGTATTGCTTAATCCATCTGAAATAATTTTCTGTTCATTACAATCCAATGCAATCTCTTCTTTCCAGGAAATCACTTATTTATTCTTGTTATTCAAATCACAGTCAAACTACCTTCACCTCCAATTCACATTATTGAACTGGAAATATAATATACCAGGACCTAGCATCTGCATTCAGACAGAATATTACCTCATAGATTTTAGATTTTGGGTAGGTTGATGGTGGGTGCCTGACTACATTTGTGTAAATAGTGTCAATCCTGGTGATTGTCTCTAATCCAAGATGGTTTTGTCTCCAAAGCTAGTAACATTTTCATTTCTAGGAATTGAAATCACCACTGGTCAACACTCTATCTTTCCCACAACCCACCCCCCGCCCACACACCTCAGAAAATGGCAGATACATTGCTAAATGAATAAAATGTAAGTCCCTTTTCATCTGATACTGTTATATAGAATGAGATTTGACATGTTTAAGGAAACATCTTTGCTAGTGTTAAAGGCTCATTCCTCAAAAATGAAACACAATGGACAGTTTTAAGAGTTTGAAATATTCATTTTAAAAAATATCAGGCACATAAATCAATTTGAACATGTTTGAATTTATATACTCTTTTGGTTTGGAGGGAAATAATTTGTACCAGGACTATGTCCAAGTCCTACATATAGCCTCAATACTGGTTTGAAATGCCTTAACAGGCAGGGTCTCACAACCTCAGCCCCACCACCCAGGGACTGCAGGTGTTGTCACGAGTAGCTGTTGGAATTACAAAATATTTTTCCTGAAACTACAGAATGTCAAGTTATGCCTTTAAAATTGTGGCATCAGATACAATACATAGCAGGAATTCTCAAATAAAAAATGTCATATTCATTTCATTCACAGAAGTTTATTAAACACTTACATGGGCCAGGCACATTTTATATAGGAAACATGCCCATAGTCATTAAAATAATGTATTTGGAAGAAAGATTTTAAAGGAGGAAAATCTCATACTTCAGTTGTTTTAAAATCACAAATATGACAGCATTGGCTTTCAATGCAGTTAATTTTAGTCCCTAATTCACAGATAATGATGGCACCTTAAACATGGAAATGTTTTTCTCCAGAAGAAACTCTGAAATGGACTGGAAAAGTACTGAAATACATATCTTGTGTAAGCAATTAATAGGAAATGTTGCAAATCAGGATCAGATTTGTGCTGTCCTTCTGCTTTTTACAGTAGAATATAATTTATAATCCATGTATAAAATGCTGCTTTTGCTATGCATGGACAAGTGGATAGAAGAAACTACTCAGTCATGTGATGCTTCTACCAATAAGGCTTTTACAATATGTACATTCTATATCTCAATGATTGATACAATTTTGGAAAGAGAAGAGAGAAAATAAGGATTTAATTAGTCTGTGGGTTGAGCAACATCCAAGGATTAATACCTCTGCTTGAAGAAAGGGATAATTTTCTAATGACATCATTCATTACAACATGCAGGATATAAAGAAAGGACACTTCAGTCATTAGCCATGCCCTATGAAATGCAGAGACAAGTGCTTGCCTCATTTGCTCATCGTCAAGTTTTGGCCTTTAAAGATGTTCAAAACTGACTACTTAAGTCATTTAAAATTAAACACTTAGCCTCAACCCCCCTCAGTTGGCTTAAAATCTTAAACTTCTTCTATCTGGCAACTAAAAATATTAAATAAGAAATGTGGCTGGGCATGGTGGCTCAATCCTGTAATCTCAGCACCTTGGGAGGCTGAGGTGGGCAGATCACGAGGTCAAGAGATTGAAACCATCCTGGCCAATGTGGTAAAACCCCATCTCTACTAAAAATATAAAAAGAATTAGCTGGGCATGGTGGCACACACCGGTAGTCCCAGCTACTCGGGAGGCTGAGGCAGGAGAATCGCTTGAACCTGAGAAGCGGAGGTTGCAATGAGCCAAGATTGTCCCACTGCTCTCTAGCCTGGCAACAGAGTGAGACTTGGTAAAAAAAATAAAATAAAATAAATAAAATAAAATAAAAAAAGAAAGAAAGAAAGATAGACAGACAGACCAGTTTTTAAAAGGAAAAATGTGGAGACAAATTAAAACCAACTTAACATAATAAACAAAACCTAAAGAAATGGAAAGAAACTGAAAGAACAAAAATGAATAAAAATTAAACATATAACAGATGTAACAGAGATAATCAAATGCCCAAAGGCTGATTTTTAAAGACTAATAGAAAATTTTTTAAAATCACATGATCATCTCAATAGACGCAGAAAAAGCATTTGACAAAATCAAGCATTCCTTTATGATTCAGACCCTCAGCAAAATTGGCATAGAAAAGACATACCTTAAGGTGATAAAAGCCAACTATGACAAACCCACAGCCAACATTATACTGAACATGGAAAAGTTGAAAGCATTCCCCCTGAGAACTGGAACAAGACAAGGATGCCCACTGTCACCACTTCTATTCAACATTGTACTAGAAGTCCTGGCCAGAGCACCCAGACAAGAGAAATAAATAAAGGGCACCCATATTGGTAAAGAAGAAGTCAAACTGTCGCTTTGCTGATGGTATGATTATATACTTAGAAAACCCTAAAATCTCATTCCAAAAGCTCCTATAACTGGTAAATAAATTCAGCAAAGTTTCAGGATGCCAAATTAATGTATGCAAATTGGTAGCTCTGCTATACACAAACAGCGACCAGGCTGAGAATCAAATCAATAACTCAATCCCCTTTAACAATATCTATAAAACATATAAAATACTTAGGAATATACCTAACCAAGGAGGTGAAAGAGTTCTACAAGGAAAACTACAAAACACAGCTGAAAGAAATCATAAGATAACAAAAACAAATGGAAACACATCCTATGCTCATGGATGGGTAGAAGCAATATTGTGAAAATGACCTTACTGCCAAAAGCAATCTACAAATTCAACGCAATTCCCATCAAAATACCACCATCATTCTTCACAGAACTAGAAAAAAAAAATTCTAAAATTCACAGGGAACCAAAAAAAGAGCCCAAAGAGTCAAAGTAAGACTAAGCAAAAAGAACAAATCTGGAGGCATCACATTATCCGACTGCAAAATGTACTATAAGGATAGTCACCAAAACAGAATGATACTGTTGTAAAAATAGGCACATAGACCAATGGAACAGAATAGAGAACACAGAAATAATGCCAAATCCTTACAAGGATTTGGCCTTTAAAGATGTTCAAAACTGGCTATTTAAGGCATTTAAAATTAAACACTTAGCCTCGACCCCCCTCAGTTGGCTTAAAATCTTAAACTTCTTCTATCTGGCAACTAAAAATATTAACTAAGAAATGTGGTTGGGTGAGGAGGATCACGCCTGTAATCCCAGCAGGTTGGGAATAGGGCACTAACTGATCTTCGACAAAGCAAACAAAAACAAAGTGGGGAAATGACACCCTTTTCAACACATGGTGCTGGGATAACTGGCAAGCCACATGTAGTAGAATAAAACTGGATCCTCGTCTCTCACCTTAGACCAAAATCAACTCAAGATGGATCAAAGACTTAAAACTAAGACCTGAAACCATAAAGATTCTAGAAGAAAAAATCATTCTAGATATTGGCTTGGGCAAACACTTCATGACCAAGAACCCAAAAGCAAATGCAGCAAAAACAAAGATAAACAGATGGGACTTAATTAAACTAAAAAGCTTCTACATAGTAAAGGAAATAATCAGCAGAGTAAACAGACAACCCATGGAGTGGGAGAAAATATTCACAAACTATGCATACAACAAAGGACTAATAGCCAGAATCTACAAAGAATTCAAACAAATTAGCAAGAAAAAAAAACAAGCAATCTCACCAAAAAGTGGGCCAAGAACATGAATAGACAATTCTCAAAAGAAGATATACAAATGGCCAATAAGCATATGGAAAAATGCTCAATATCACTAAGTACTAGGGAAATGCAAATCAAAACCACAAGGAGGTACTACCTCACTCCTGCAAGAATGGCCATAATTTAAAAATCAAAAACTAATAGATGCTGGTGGGGATGTAGTGAAAGGGGAACATTTTTACACTGTAGGTGGGAATGTAAACTTGTACAATCACTATGAGAAATAGTGTGATTTAAGATTCCTTAAAGAACTAAAAGTAGATATACCATTGGATGCAGGAATCTCACTACTAGGTATCTTCTCAGAGGAAAAGTCACTATACGAAAAAGATACTTGCACACATGTTTATAGCAGCACAATTTGCAATTGCAAAAATATGGAACCAGCCCAAATGCCCATCAACAATGAGTGGATAAAGAAAATGTGGTAGATATACACCATGGAATACTACTCAGCCATAAAATGGCATGAAATAATGACATTCGCAGCAACCTGGATGAAATTGGAGACTATTATTTTAGCTTAAGTAATTCAGAAATGGAAAACCAAACATCATATGTTCTCACTCATAATTAGGAGCTAAGTAAGCTATGAGGATGCAAAGGCATAAGAATGATACCATGAACTTTGGGGGACTCGGTGGGGAAAGGGTGGGAGGAGAGGGAAGGATAAAAGACTACACATTGTGTAGAGTGTACAGTGCTTGGGTGACAAGTGGACCGAAATCACCACTGAAGAACTTACCCATGTAACCAAACACCACCTGTTCCCCAAAGACATACCAAAATACAAAAAGATGGCCAGGCACGGTGGCTCACGTCTGTAATCTCAGCACTTTGGGAGGCTGAGGTGGGTGGATCACTTGAGGTCAGGAGTTGAAGACAAGCCTGACCAACATGGTGAAACCCCATCTCTACCAAAAATGTGGAAAATTAGCTGGGCATGGTGGTGGGCGCCTGTAGTCCCAGCTATTCAGGAGGCCTAGGCAGCAGAATTGCTTGAACCTAGGAGGTGGAGCTTGCAGTGAGCCGAGATCACACCACTGTACTCCAGCCTGGGCGACACAGCGAGACTCTATCTTAAAAAAAAAAAAAAAAGACTAAAAATAAATAAATAAATAAATAATAAAGTTAATGTGGCTGAGAAACCAGAAAAAAAAAAAAAGACAGACTACAGTAAGATTGAACAAGTCGACCAGAGGAAATTCACAAACATTAGAAATGAAACGAGGGACACAATGGCAAAGATTAAAAGGGTAGTCTGAACAACTTTATATCACTAAATTTGAAAACTTAGCTAAAATGAATAAATTCTTTAATAATTTAACAAAATCAATTCAAGGAGAAATGCAAAAAGACACTGAAACACACAAGTTAATAAAATGGATCAGTTTATAATAATTCTACAAAAAAACACAAAAGACTAAATGACATGACACGCAAGGTCTACCAATCATTTTATGGTCCATATAATATTAACCCTAGAAACATTAATCGAGAAAATAGAAAAGCAAGGAATATTTCACAACTTATTTTCTGAATCTAGTAGTAAAAACTTGATCCTAAAACCTGAGAAGGTTTCTAAGTGAAAGGAAAATTACAGTCAAATTCATTCTGAATAGAGATGCACCAAAATGGAATTCTAGCAAACCACATCTAGTAATAAATACAAAAGGCAAAACATGTTGACTAATTTGGTTTTATCTCAAGAATGGAAAGTTAGTATAATAAAATCAATGATTCAACACATTAACAGGTTATGGGAGAGAAATTACACAATCATTTCAACAGGTACAGAAAAAGTATTAGATGAAATTTAGTACCTATTCATGATTTTTAAAGAAATTCCTGGAAAACTCAGAATAGAAAGGAACCTAATAAAATATTTCTACAGAAGCCTGTGGTAAACATGGTACTTGATGGGAAAATGTGAAAGCATTTCCTTCATAAGAGAATAAACAAGACCAGCATGCCTGCTATTATTCCATAAAAAGCTAACAATTGTACAGTGCTGATGCTATGCCAAACAGGGCTCTAAGTGCTTTGCATTTAGGCAAAGGATAGAGAATTTGGTGGGGTTCAAGACTCTGACTTAACTTTCTCAGAAATGCAACTAGCAACTAATTTTCTGGTGACTTATGGATACTACTAGCATCTCTAGAAGAGCTGCTTCAAGCGAACACTACCACCCTCCCAAGAATCTCTGCAGTGTAAAGTGAATCTTGTTGTTTATCGTGCGAGATTAGGCAATGCAGTATTTCTGATGAAAATTTGAACTCTTTGGAATTAGACTGGCTTCATTTTCTGAAAACAGCAATAGTGATCTACTTTACAGCAGAACACAGAGAAAATCTGTCTGTGTGTGGTCAGTACTTTCTGGTCCTTTAAGGAAAAACAACATACAACATTAAAATGTTGTACCGCCCACTTTACAGTATTTTAAAAAGGATCTCAGAAAAGATCATATGTAAACACAACTGGTTAAATTTAAGATGGTCAAAGGATTGGATATTCTGAATTTTTCTTTTTTTTTTTTTTTTTTTTTACTGTATCCCACTGCCTGCCTAGCCCCAGAAATACAAGGAACTCAGAAAAGAAAGGGAGGGAAGAAGGAAGGAAAGACTGACTCGATAAGCTAAGGAAAACTAAAGCAACAACTATTGCTCTTCAATTTTATTTAACCTTTTATAATACTTGATATTTCAGATGCTGGGAAATGTGTCATATTCAGTTTGATTCAATAAATGTGTGTTAAGCACCTACGATCAGGCACCGTGGTAGGCACTGGGTATAGAGATGAAAAAGGCATGAGACATTCCCTGGAGAGATGTGAGGTTAATGGAAATTGGAAGCATGTGTATTTCCCTCCAGGCAACCAGAAAGGTGCTTTGCAGACATCTGAACACAGATCAAGAGACACTTTCAAAAATATGAACACTGCATGTAAAAAGTTGAATACCAAAATGAATTTTCTGTCAGCATCAATACAACAAACCTATTCCTGGCTTATAAAGAGAAAGAAAAAGGATAAGACTCTAATACAAAATAATTTGAAGAATAATTAAAAATATGACTGATTTGAAGAAGAACAGCCTTATCTACATTCACCTGGTCATTTGGGGGGAAGAAATATATGTATATATAATGTGCTATTACAGGAGACTGCCTTTTCTAAAAAGTTGTTTTGTTGTCAATGTCGTTTGAGTTCAGCTGCACATATTGGATTGGTGACATGACCCTGAGCATAGCAATTCAGGCTCTGACCAAACAGAGCTGTCATGACCAAAATGATAATCAATTACCAAGGACATAGTGAAGAGATGCCCACACTGGACTGGCTGCAGGACGTAACAGAGAGGGAATTCTGCAAAGTTAGAAGACTTGTTGGTTCTAAGCCGAAATAATAGCTAAAATGTATAGAGCCCTTATTATATTCCAGGCTGTATGCTAAACCCTTAGAGATATTATTTCCTTTTAATCGGATGGTTTAGATTTGGGCCTGACAAATGCCTATATGTAAACTCGGGCCATACCATTTTGCTTTCTGCTCATCTGCCATGGCAAAGTCTAGCGTTATTGGCATTTAGACTATGTAATTCTTCCTTATGGGGGACTGTCCTGTGCGTTGCAGGATGTTTAGCACTATATCCCCAGCATCTAGTAGATGCCAGTAGCAGAAAAAAAAAAAAAAAGGTTTCAGATGTTACCTAATGTTCTCTGACAGTGAAAATTGTCTCTGGTTGACAATCACTTTAACAGAGGAATATTTATTGTCTTGAGAAAATGACCACAATGAGCTAAAAGATGAAAGGAGAAAGCTCCAAAGCACTATGACAAATAGGCCTGCCCACTCCCCTCCCGGCTCTCTCCTCCTCTCCTACCTAGCACCTCTTTTATACACACATATGCATAGTAACTTTTTTAAAAAGAACTGAAAGGATATTCACCAAAATGTATTAAAATTATTTGGGATGGTAAGATTATAGGTTTGTTTGCATTCATTGATGTTGTTCGAGTTGAACTTGGATTCCTTTTATCATAAAGAACAAAGACAGTAGTCTCTAATAAACATCACTAAATAGGCCTTCAGCATCTACAGAACAGTGTCTACTTCCAAAGCAAAGGATAGTCAATGACTGAGGATTGCAATGTAATTATCGAAATTTTCTAAAAAGAGGGCTCCCCTACCCCACAATACTGAGCGTTCGCTGCAGGGATTAAGGAAGGTTGGCATACATGGAGAATGGATCTTCCCTATTATGCATGTCCCCCTCACCAAGCCATTGGCCTAGCTGCTCAGGATTGTTTGAAAACTTAGGATTCCAGGTGGAATTCGCCCCTAGTCAATTTGGAGCAAGTAAACAGAAAACCAACATTCCTGTGGTACTCTGCTTAACAAATATACTCAACAGGAGTGTTTGTGTGTGAAGAATGTGGAAAGAAAATAAGCAATAGTCACTTAGGAAACATATGGTTCTGAAAAACACAGGAACCATTCCATTTCCCCACATTTACCAGGCCTCAAATGTACACACACACACACACACACACACACACACATATATATTTCCAGAGAAATCTTTAGTTGGTAATAAGGCCATTTGAAGAAGTAGGCCCGAATGAAGGAGGTCCCATTCCTGACTTGGAGAAGATCCTTGGGACTCACGGTTAGACCCGGTAGGATCATGTTACCAATAAGATTTTTCTGTGGCACTTCAAGGTGAAGTTCTTTGAGTATTGAGAATGTGCTGCTAAGAAAGGGAAGCAAAAGAGTGCACAAAGCAGTAGCCAAGGACACAGTCAAACTTCGCCTAGTTTCCTATTCTCCACTGCCTGGCCCAAACACTGATATACAGCTAGTTTGGTTGTAAATAAGTCTTTCTCAAAAGGCTCAATAGAAATCAACCATTGTAGCCAGAAACTCTATCTAAATGTAAGTCTTCCAAAACATTTTCCACATATAAAACATTTACTTCAAATATTCAAGTTTCTACTCAAGTCAGCTATAATGAACTGTGATGATGCCTTCCTGAGTAATCTTCAAAACCCAGGATTCTTAAACGACAGGATTAAATCTCTTCCAGTGTTGTTCTTCTAAGGCAAAATGCTTTTGGATTTCTCATTACAGACAACTGTTTTTACTTATAATCCCATATAAATGTAAAAATACTTTTTATTATCCATGAGGATGTGTGTTTTAGATTCATGTAATTTTGTGAGAGATGCTAGAAGAATATCAAAACTATGATATTTCTCTTAGACTTCATAACCTTGAAAATTCCCAAATGATATTTCTTAAGGTGCTTTGAGAATTACAGACTCCTTAAGGTTAGTCCCTAACAACACACTGGGAAGCTTGCTAGGGGAGCATATGTGTAACTCCTAGTGAAACAGGAAGAAGAAGGATTACTGTGTCTTTGAGCCCACTGCCCCAGGGTAGATTGTCCTACCTTGGGAGGATATGTCTTCTGCTGTGTTTTTCAGGGGAGAAAGTGCAGAGGGATGAAGGAAGAAAGACTGTTGCTGAAAAGATTCAGGAATGAGAATAGATGTTTTCACAATACCGTTAGAAGTTAAGACCGAGTGATTCTCAGGGGAGCCAACTTATTTGCCTGCTCTTTCTTAAAGTGTTCAATATGGTGATGAACAGAGAGAATGCTCACCTTATCTGCCAAGAAAGCCAACGTTTTTCCCTGCCAAGTTTGAAGAGTATAATTAAACTCATTAATCTTTTCTAGATCCCACTTGTATCTCATTCTGATTTTTCTTTCTAGCCTAGATAATGTGACTTTAAAAAAAATGAACTGTTTTATTAATTTAATGTGACCTTGACAGCTCTGTGTAGATTGGAAAAAGAGCCTAAAGGAAAGCCTAGTTCTGCTCACTCTAAAAAAAACAGTGATTTTAGGAAAGAAGATGGAGTAGTGGGGAAGAGTCAGGTCCCTGGAAGGTTTTACTTTACAGGCTTCTCTGCTCCTTAATTGGATCTGAACCTTGTAGCCCCTTGAGAAGACTGAGGTAGAAATCGGAAGGGTGCTCAGTGGCTTGGACCATGGCATAAAGAAAGAAAAAAAAAAGAAAAGAAAAAAAACACACATATACACAAACATAGATACCCATACTAAAAAAGTAGCCAAATAAGAAAGCCACATAAATGTCTAAACCATCCAAATCACAAGATGATCACATGTCACCACTTCAGGGTTTCCATCTACTACCAAAACAAGCATATGTATGAATCCATTGATAACATATCCTTTGACCCCCTGCTCTGGTAGAGTGTTACATCTTAAGAATTACTTTTAGCTGATGTCTTCTTTCCTCTGCTATAACTTGACATTGTACACTCTCACACTCGCTTTCTCTCTCCCTCTCCAGCTTTTTCAGAACAAATAAAAAAACTTTAATTCTGTTATTTAAAAGACTTACAGTTTTGGAAGAGTCTCCAAACCTAGCACTAACCATCAATTCTTGGTTCTTACCATCAGAACCATCCTCCTCTCTAAAGTGGCAGTAGCCCTGACCAACTTTGCCTATCAGTGCTGCCTCCATAGAATTCTGCCTTGATGTGGGCACACCATGTATGTGTCTGTTTCAGCAACAAGAATTCATTTAATCAGAAAGTTTGAAAAGTTGAATATTCTAGTTAACTTTCTGAGAAACGATTTCAAACCTATAAAGTTATGTTTTTTCAAAACATACTACTTTCTGGCTGCAATTTGAGGATAACAAATTTGCCTAGGTTTCTGTAAGTGATAAGAATCTATCTAGCAAGAATCTAAATAGATGTCAGGCTTTATGGGTTAAATGGTATTTAACTACATTGGCTTGCTTCTCTATAAATGGAGATCATCAGTATTTTAAGATTAAATGAGATGTATGCCACCTCCTGGTGCAGGATCTGAAATCTAGCAGGTACTCAATATATATTAGTTTATGTTAACTTAGTTCTTCCTTTGTATTTAACTCTAATTTCTTTTCTACTTTTTCTCTTTAGGGTTAAAGGCAGCTCCATTTACAGAGTATGACTCTTATCTGGATGGGATTTGGGCTGTCTTCTATCTTATCCTTCATGTGGTTTATTTTTTGTTATGGAATCTTTTAATGTCAGATGTTGCTAGGCAATCTTTTCTGGCTTCATTAATTTAGTTCTAGTACAAACAAAAATATATCCAAATCTCCACTAATGTTGTTTCTCTTCCAAAATAAATATGTTCTACTTTTGTGTCAAAAGACTTTTATGATGTGGTTCCAGACCTTCACAGGGCTGTGGGTGATCATAAACTTAGTAGTTTAACTATTTCACCATTCATTGTTAATATAAATCCATGGAGAACGAATAATAAGAAGTGATGAAGTACTGCTAAAATAAACCCTCCATATTAATTGGATAGGAAAGCACATGAGTTTCAAATTGTAAGCAGACAAAAAAAGAGGTGTGATTTCGTTTTGGAATTCATTCTGAATCTATATAGCATGGGGAAAATATGACCTTTAATTTCCAAGGAAACTCTGATATGCCATAATGTGGGCAGAACACAGTAACAGGTTCCTACAATTATTGAGGTGAATGATCTTGAGGTTTGAAAAATCTACACAACTTTTAAAAGTTAGCAAAGGAAAGCTTGAACTGCTTTAAATTACTATTCACCAAAGGGAAACTAAAATATTCTGGCTTAAAAATTCCGGCTAAAAGTGTTGGCTTTAGATCTTTTAATATTTAATTTTGAAATGTTTTCTGATTTTCTGGTTCCTGATATATAATTTTATTTGTACAGGCTGTGGAATATTGCCAGGATCATTGCTTTTGGTATTTAAAAAAAAAAAAAAAGAACACTATTCAAGGGAACAGCATTCAGAACAATCTTCTCTTATCCAAGGCTAATTTCCAGAGTAGCTTTCTGTAAGATTGTGCCGTATTTTATAGCTACATTAAAATGTCAGAGGACTCTATGGACTGTTCGATGCTGATGGAGTTACACTTTCAGAAATACTCACTGTGCTGGACAGAAGAGCCACAGCGCTGAGAACTACACTGCTTTTGTTATTAACAGGAGTGTAAGAGGGGAATTCAGTAAAAAGGGCTAGCATCCAAGTTCACAGTGGATCTTTTCTTCCATTGAAATTATGGATTATAATCAATGGCTTAGAAGGAAAGAGGTTGGTGAATCTCACAGAAGAGTTTTTGAGATACTTTTATTACACAAAAAAGCTTTTGAATGAGGCAATAAGCCTTCAAATGGAATGGCCTCCCTCAGATATTTTACTCATTTCCAGTTAGTCCTCAAAAATGAACAATGCTTCTAACTGAACAATCACAGTATTTCAACACACCCAAGGCAAACTGGGGAGGAAGAGATGAATTATGATGAAAGCCTGTACTATTGTGACCTTTCCCATGACCATAATTGATGGATGTGCCCCTGAAACACTTTGCAGAGCTGTTGATATATTTAGAAGTGTGCCTGTGACTCATTATGCTCATAGTATGGCAATAAATGACTATGAAGGCCAACTCAGTGCCCAAGGATATGGTTCTTTCATGTAGAATCAACGTCTGTAGAGTATACAGTTGGGTCCTTTTGGGAATTGTGCAAGCTGGGCTCAGAGCTCTGTAAGCCCAGCTTTATTTTTTATCAGAATCCATATCAAATAGTTAATATCAAAATGTTTCAGCATCCATTCTGGTATGAATAAAAATGAAATGCTACAAATATTTTACTTAAAAGCTTATGCCGACTTTGGTTTCTCCTGGGATGTACAAATGAGGAAAGAATGTCACTCCTACCCTATCAATCAGAAAAAGCTAGCTATACTACAAATCTTAATTTTTCTTGAGCCTAGAGAAGTGAAGTTTTAGGCTAATTAGATACCTAAGAAAAGACAAGTGTCTTCAAGAAGAAAGAGAACATGAGCATGGACTTACTAATGAGAGCATAAGGAAGACAGGGCTGGCTGCCATACAAGTAAGTAAGACAAGTTCCATTAAAATTTAATACATTCTTAAAGTCTAAGAGTAGGCCACTATGAGAACACAGAACTTCTGGAAATTTCAGACAGAAGGGAAATCTGTACCATCACATTCTTCTCCATGATTATTTAATAACAAAACAGAGCCCCTCTCCCTACTAGAGTAGCAGAAGCTAAATGATAGGCAATAGCAGCCTATCACTGTGGCAGTGACAAGAATAGAGACAAACCATCTCCAAAATACGGGTGCACAGAGAAGGTCTAATGATGAGGTGGTACAGTAATATTAATAAAAACCGATGGCAGACCCCACCCTGAACACAAGGTAATGATGGAGGAATTTGAAGTCAGAGATACAGTGAATAAAGCCATAGTAACAACACAACCCAAATCTGGCTCAACTTTTTCGTAGAATGACCTAATACCCCACAATGACAGCCTAGCAGAGATGGGTGTGCCCATTCCAGGCATAAATACTAGTTTCTTGCTGTGCCGTTCTACACATATCTGGCATTCAGTGAAAAATTATGAGGCACACACAAACAAGGACAAAACAACACACTTATAAGAGAAAAAACAATGAACAAAGCCAGAGATGGCCTGTATAATGAGCCATAACATAGCAAATTTAAAATTAATATGACATGTTAAAAACTCTAGCCAAAAAAGTAGCCAACGTGCATGAACAGATGTTGAATTTCATAAGAGATAAAAATGAAAAGAGTCAAATGGAAAGTCTAGAAACAAGTACAAAGAAACAGAAATGAAGACTGCCCTGAATTATCACTTAGGTAGACACAGTGCTGAAGGAAAAAAAGAAAAATCAGTAAACTTGAAAATAGGTCAACAGAAATTACCCAAACTGGAACACAGAGAGAGGGATAGTGGCTGAAACAGGAGAGAGTGTACAAGGGTGCTATGATCTGAATGGATTCCCTCCCAAATTAGCTGTTTCCAATGTGATAGTATTAAGAGGTGGGGCCTTTGAGGTGATTAGACCACAAAAGCCTCTCCCTCATGAATGAGATCACCCGCCCTTATAAAAGGGTTTAATGGAGGGAGTTTGTTCCCCTGTTGCCCTTCCACCTCCCACCACATGAGGACACAGCATTCCCTCCCTCAGGAGGATATAGCCCTCAGATGCCACATGCCAGTCTCTTTACCTTGGACTTCCACCCTCTGGAACTGTGAGAAATTTCTGTTCTTTATAAATTAGCCAGTCTGTGGTATTCTGTTATGGCAGCACAAATGGACTAAGACAATGGGCTATGTACCAAATGGTCCAGCATACACCAGCTGAAATCCCAGGAGATGAGAGAGAGAATAGGACAAAATAAATATTTGAAGAAATAGTGGTCAAGAATTTTCCAAAAATATTAATAAAACATCAAATCATAACTCCCAGAAGCTCAGAGGTTTAAGGCAAGTAAAGCACACACACACACACACACACACACACACACACATCATATATAAGGTGGGGAAAAGTAAAAAGAAAAAGAAAATCTTAAAAACAGACATAGAAAAAAGGCACATTACTTAAAGGTAAGTTTACAGAAAGGTAAAATTGACAATAGATTTCTCATTAGGAAGTACTAGAGTAAGAAGACATGGTAGAAGAGGGAGGAAAAATCTAAGGCTGAGTGCGGTGGCTGATGCCTGTAGTCCCAAGCACTTTGGGAGACTGAGGTGGGTAGATCACTTGAGTCCAGGGGATCAAGACTAGCCTGGGCAACATGGCAAAACCTTCTCTCTACAAAAATTTTTTAAAAAAGAAAATTAGCCAGGCCTGGTAGTATGTGCCTGTAGTTCTAGCTACTTGGGGAGCTGAGGTGGGAGGATCACTTGAGCCCAGGAGGAAAAAATCCTTACAACTGAGAATTCTATACTCAATGAAAATAGCCTTCAAAACAGAAAGCATATTAAAGACTTTCATACAAAAAAGAAAATTCATTACCAACAGCCATGTACTATAAACTGTTAAAGAAAGTTCTTCAGGCAGGAAGAAAATTACACAAGCCAGAAACTTGGATTTACACAAAGAATTAAAGATCTTTGAAACTGGTTAAAATGAAGACGAACAAAAGGCTTTTTCCCATTTTAATTACACTAAAAGAAAATTGACTTTTGAAAGCAACTGTAATACATATTTATTGTATATGTAGAGGACATATAAAAGTAAAATCTATAGCAACATGAGCTCAAAGTCTGGGAGGTGGAGTTGGAAATATACTGTTGTAAAGTTCTTACACTATTCATGAAGAGGTAGACTATATGAAGGTAGACTGAAATTAATTAGAGATATATATGGCAAATGCTAGCCAATGAGATGAAAAACATTTTTAGAAAGCCAATAGTGGAAATAATATAATGAAACAAATAATAAGTCAATAGTGGAAATAAAATGGAAATGAAAAATACTTAATTCAATATATAATAAAAGAAAAAGAGAAGATAGAGTAGAAAACAGCAAGATTGTATGTTTTAATCCAACCATAATTGTAATTATATTACAGTTATATTGAAATGGTCAATACAAACTAATTATAAAATAAAGATAGATTTAAAAAGAAAAACAACAAGATGCAAATGCATTCAATTGACAATAAGTTCATTTTAATTCTAAATGACAAAAAGGTAAAAATAAGTATATGGGGAAAGATATACCATGCAAAAACACTAATCCAAAAAAAGTTGCAGTGACTACGTTAATATCACATAACGTGGATTTCAGAACAAGGAATATTTTTAGGGAAAAAGTGATATTATATAATGTCAAACGGGTCAATACACAAAGAAGACTTAACAATGCAAAGGCAGGGGTGCCTAATGACAAAGATATGACAAGCAAAATGAAAGAGGAGACCTAGAAGTAGAAATGGACAAATCCAACATTACGGTTGGAAACTTAAATACTTTTCTCTTCCTTTTTCTGTAATAAAACAAATAGAAAGAGAACCAATAAGTCTGTAGAACCTTAGCAAAACTAGCAACCAACTTCTGTGAGCTCATTGGTATTTACAAAAACCACCAAACAGCACCCATTCTTTTGCACAAGGAACATTCAACAAGACAGGTCTCATTCTGGACCATGAAGCAAATCTCAACCTTTGTATCAATCTCAAATCTTTGTATGTAAAATCATACAAACTGTATTCTATTATACTAAAAAAAATTAATCTAGAAATTGATAACCAAAACATATTAGAAATTCTCACTTATTTGGAAATTAAGCAGCAGAATTATATGTAACTCATGAATTAAAGAGTCAAAAAGGAAATTAGAAAATATTTTTCTTTGAAATAAAGTAAGAATACAGTGTAAAAAGATTTGTGGAAAGCAGCAAAAGCAGTGAGTCAAGGAAAAAGTATAGCCTTAAATATACTGAAGAGAAGAAAGGACCCTCAAAATATGTACAACTATGATACATTAATTTTCCAAAAAGATAAAAATGGGAAAAAAGGAAAAGAAAGGGCTTAAATCAATTATCTAAACTTACATCGTAACAAAAACAAAAAAAGGAGCAAATTAAACCCAAAACAAGCAGAAGGAAGGAAATAAGAAAGATGAGAACAGAAAAACCAGTAAAATTTTTTAAAGAGAAAAATGGAGAAAAAAATCAATTTAGCCAAAAGCTGGGAAAAACTGATAAACCTCTAAGCAGAATTACAGAAAAAAAGAGAGGGAGAGCAGATACAATTATAAACACCAATATTTCAACAACTCAGAAGGGATGAACATATTTCTTGAAAAATACTAATTACCAAAGCTTACTCAAGGAGAAATACATAATGTGAACAACTGTCTATCTCAAAGAAATTGAAATAAACTTTCCAACAAGGAAAATTCCAGGACAAGTTGTATTCATAGCAAACTCTACCAATAACTTAAGGAAGAAATACGAATTATCTATAAAATCTTAAAAAACAAGAAGAGGGGCAAACACTTTCCGACTCATTTTGTGAGACCAGCATTACCATGATACCAAACCTAGATGAAAGAATTATAGTGAATAGAAAACTACAGACCAAAATTCTTTATCAACATAGAGGCAAAAATTCTCAATAAAATCTTAGAAAATTGAATCAAGCACTGTATACAAAAGATAATACATCACAACCAAGTGGGTTTAAACTAGGAATACAAAGCTGTTCAATATTGGGGGGGAAATCAACATAATTTACTGTATGAACAGTCTTAAAAAGAAAACCACATGAATTATCTTGATAAATGCAGAGAAATCATATAACTCAACAACCATAATACTAAAAACTCTCTGCCAACTAGAAATAAAAGGGAACTTCTTCCCTTTTATTGAAGTTAAATAATTTTAAAAGTAATTTTATTTTTTTTTAATTTGCATGCCTGTTTATTAAATAAAATTAAAGACAAGGGAATTAGAATAGCCCCCAAAAAAATTGAAAAAGAAAAAAGTGAAGCCCATACTGCCTGATTTCAAGACTTTCTATAAAGCAGTAATCAAGAAAGTATGGTATTAACATAGAATAGAAACATAAATCAATGGAACAAAACAGTATTTTACCAAAACAAATATGGTCAGTTAGTTTTTTTGCCAAAGGTGCAAAGGAAATATGAGCATGCAGGAATAGTTTTTTCAACAGATGGCACTGGAAAAATTGGATATCAACATGCAAAAATTAAAAAAAATCCTTCCACCATTATCTTGTATTATAAACAAAAATTAACATAAAATGGATCATAGACTTAAATGTAAATCTTTATAAAATACCTAGGAGAAAACATTTGTGATCTTAGATTAGGCAGTGATTTGCTAGATACAAAACCAAAAGCATGTTCCATTTTTCTTTTTTTTGGTTATTCGCAATTTATTTATTTATTGTTTACAATAGCAAAACTAAGGGATGTAAAGTGGTAACTTGTTTTTTTTTATTATTATACTTTAAGTTTTAGGGTACATGTGCACATTGTGCAGGTTAGTTACATATGTACACATGTGCCATGCTGGTGCGCTGCACCCTCTAACTCGTCATCTAGGATTAGGTATATCTCCCAATGCTATCCCTCCCCCCTCCCCCTTTATCAAAATATATAACTTCTACTCTTCCAAATATACTGTTAAGAAAATAAATACAACCAATTGACCTAAATAAGGTATTACTGAAAGACATGTCAGAGAATGACATCAACAGGGTGGCAGAACAGCCATCAGCCCAATTCTCAACCCAGAAGCACTGATTTCTCAACCATCTGCAGATAAAAGTTTTGGGAGCTTCAGGATCTAGATGGGGGGTTGTGACAGGCTGGTGGAGCCCAAGGCCATGGAAGGCTGCTTTGACAAGGCAGGCCTGTGCCCTGGGGTAGCAGACCAACCACTTGATACAGCTCCACAATCAGAAGCAGTAACCCATCACCCACCATCAGCTCCTTTTCACGCAGTCCCAGAGGGTGACCCACCCACCCAGTACAGAGGGGTCACACCCACCCATACCCTCCAGTAGTTACAGGCCCACTGACTGTGGACCCGACTGCATACACAAACACAGCCCCATGACCAATGGAACAGAACAGAGAGCCCAAAAATAAATCCACACTAAAGTTTCTGCTATGCAAAATAAGATCTGGAGAATGTTTTTAAAGGCATGTCAGATAAAGAATCTGTATCTAGAATATGTAAAGAACTCTCGAAAAGTTAAGAAGATAATTTTAAAAGTAGGCCAAAAAACTGAACGGACATTTCACCAAAGAAGATATACAAATGGCAAATAAGCACACGAAATAATGTTCAGTATTTAGTCATTAGGAAAATGTCAACTAAAACCATAATCTGATACCACTACCCCACTCATTGATTAAAAATTGAAAAAAAAAAAAAAAAAAAACCAGACAACATGGCAAGGATGTGGAACAACTGAAGTTCTCAGGCGTTGCGGGTGGTAATGTGAAATGACACAGCCACTTTGAAAAGTTGTTTGGCAGTTTCCTAGGAATTAAGTATGTACTTAACCACACAAATCTAAAAATCTTGCTTCATGACTCTTACCCAAGAAAAATGAAAACTTCTGTCCCCACAAAAACTGAATGTTTACAGTGGCCTTTACTCACAATCACTAAAAACTAGTAAAAGCCCAAATGTCCTTCAGCTGGTGAATTCATAAATACACTGTGTTTATCCATACAATGGAATACAGATATAATTCAGCAAGAAAAACAAATTTGTAATACAGATGAGAAAAATGAATTTCAACTGTATTGTGGTGACAGAATCCAGACCCAAAGGGCCTCATACTGTATGATTCCATTTAATTGTCATTCTAGAAAAGGCAAAATTATAGGAATAAAAGGCAGATCAGTGGTGGCCAGGCACTGAAGGTAGGTAAGAGTGATCTGGGGGGGGCTTTTGAAACTGTTCTAGATCTTGATTTGGTGGGGTACACATTTGTCAAAACACATGAAAAAATACACTAAAAAGGGTGAATTTTATATATAAATTATACCTTAATAGAACTGACCAAAAAACACATAGGAATAAACTAAATGCCTCTGAGATTTTTTTCAAGTCTAGTGGATCAATATGAATAAACATGGTCTGAGAGATAGAACCTACACTAACAGAACAAATCTCATATAGGCTCTATCCAAAGCAATAAGTACTGATCCAGTCTAATAATGATGATGATGATGAGGCTAAATATCATAGCCCCCACATTCCCTTGCTACAAAAAAAAAAAAATATGCTCATAAGATCTTTTTATCTCCTAAGACCCAAGATCAATCCTCAGCACCCACATGGTCATTTCCATATGGCTTTGTCTGTCTCCTGACTTGACCTACTTTCCCAGCCAACTCTGATCTTTCTTACTCCTCTTTGTTCTCTGGTACTCCCAATCTGTCATCAGCAAAATCCACAGGTATCCTAAACATTTTATGTAAATGCTCTCTTGACCGTCTTGCTGTATCTGAAAGGTGAGTTCCTTTGAGGACACTGCTTCTCTTATAGCCTTAGTCGTCTCATGGGGTTGCTGTTTTCTCTCTCAAATCTCTATGCCGCAAGGCCAGCAGTTTCAATAGTTGTCTTTCTTGTGCTTAATGCTCCTTCCAAATCATTGTTCTTGTCATATCAATAGAAACTTCTAGTAATTTGAAATTAACCTCTGACATCATAGTACCCAATACCCCTCCCTGTTGTGGTCACCTACTCGCATCCATCTCATGGGGCATTTCTTGAAGAGTTTAGCTTGTGGCTCCCTCTGTCCCTTCATCACCAGCGTTTTCACAGTTCTTCATATCCCTGTAGAAAATCCTTCCCCTATCTCAGCCTTTACGTCTCATGATCATCACCTCACCTCCAGTAACCTTGATCCTTCTGCGACTCACTCTCCAGTCATACCTCCAACAACCCTTCCACCTTCTCACTGTCAGCTGATAGCCTCATTTCTCATTTCATGAAAAACAGAAGCAGTAAGATAATGTCCTCATTCTCCATCCAGTGGTCTACCCACCTAACTGCATGTTTACTGTATACTCCACCTTCCCCACTATTCCTTCAGATGAATATGTTTCCATCTAAGCTCAACCCTTCCACTTGTGAACTAGTACTCAATCCGGCTCACACAATAGAGGAAGTCACTCTTGCAGTTGGCTGCTATCACTGTCGGAATAAACCAACAGTCGAAGAACCATCTGGACACAATCAACTTTCAATTTCCTCTATGAGGATTACACACTTTATGCACTCTTCCTCTTCATTCAGTCTACCTCCTATCCCATGATCTCCACTCCCTCCTGGCCTGCCAACATGAAACAATTTTAGTGTTTCTTGATCAGGGGTAAATTGTACCTGTAGATGTCTATCTGGTGGCAAGCTGCACCTAAACTCCCGCCCCAAAAGGCTACATAAAGCGGCAGAGCACAGATTCTTTGGTGAGATCACAATTCAGCCCCATCTATAAAGCAAGCACTTACTGATTATCTGACCTTAGACTCTGCACCTCACCCGCCTCTGTGCATCTCAGGTACCTTCATGCTTGCTTGGCTTTAGCCAACTGCTCCGACTTGACACATTGCTGCTGTTTATTCTCAGCTGGACCTCTGGCCAGCTAAGTAGACTATGTTCACTTTTTCAGAATAAATCGAGATGCATTATAGCACATGAAAAGATAAAAATTGCCAAAGGAAGCATTTAGCAAAAGAAAAACAGGCATTTATTGATCTCTTTCCAAGAGTCTGCCCATCTAACCCTGTTTCTCAGTTTTATGAACACTCACACAGCCTTGGCAAAAAGAAAAGGTGATGCTCAAGAGTACCTTGCTGCATACTTCCCAACTTTAATTCAGGTACCACAGGCCTTAGATAGAAATCTCCCAGCTCAGAGCAGAACAATGATTCTACTCAAACCACTTGTCCTCTCACCAAGAGTACAGGCCTACTCTACCTCATGCACAAAGGATGGGCTCTGTTTTGCTACAGGTGGTTCTGGTAAATAGGATCAAAATGACTGCTTTATTATCAATCAAACCACATAAAGTTGGGGTCAGGGCAGAAAGGACTGGACACCAGTTCTGGATATAACTGGCTCATTGAGCAGCATGCCTCTAAAATCCTTTCCCAGGCAACCCATCCCACCCACCTTGGTTCATAAACTGCCTGTGCCACATTTGGTCTCTGGTTTCCCCTCACGAATACTATTTTCCAAACTTACATCTGTTTATTTCTTCTTTACTGCTGCCATGTCCCTTAAATATTTTTCTCATGTCTAAAAACTCCAGAAAAAAATCATTAGCTAAAACTAACTAAGCATATCAATGATTTTGAATATAGGCAGTGTTTTTATTCCTGTGTTATAAATCAGGAATCTCAGGTTCAGGTAATTTAAGTAGCCAAAGGTCATACAAGTGAAGGTCAGTGCTCAAATATGAATTTGGGGCTCTTATTTGAACCCCTCTTACTTTCCATTAGACCATGCTGCTGCTAGTAGCGGTGAAGGAAGGACACAAGGCATAACAGTCTATGAGGCCAAAGGCAGTAAGAAACAGTACGGAATTGTGTGTGGCACATAGTAGGTACTCGTGCTGAAAACAACATTGAGTTACTCAATGAATATACAATTGATTCCCAGATTCCATGGGCTTCAAACTCATTTCCATAATCCATGATTTCCTATTTCTTCTCCCTGCTAAGCGGAGCCTGCTGCCATATGGTAACTTTGCCAGTAACAGTCTAGCTGCTTCTAACCAGGGCCTGCTTTCCCTTGGCTTTAGCACTCAAAGGTCAACTTGACCTTGCAGGGAAAGTGAGCAGGGGGCAAGCACCTCTGAGGACACGGCAGACAGCTGCAGTGTGGCTTTGACATTTACAAGAAATGAAAGCATCTCTATTTAGAAAACTTTTTTAAAGATACAGAAAAAGTAAGTCTAAAAATAGCCAAGATCTAAAGTTCCCCAAATAATTAATATCATGTCCCCATAACCTAAAGGATTCTCTTGATTTCAGTGGAAAAAAACTCTGCTTTTAAGTTTGAGAGACCTTTTTTCTTGCGGAAAACTGGGCAACATATTGTCTGATTGGGTAACTTCTTTGAAGCCTGCCTTTATTAGGAGTTAGCTGCTAGTCTGCTCTTCCTTGGATCTCAAATATTTTAGTTAAAAAAAGCAGTATTTTTAGTATTGCTGATTTATAGTTATCAAAATGCTATGATTGCAGATCATGCACAGTGCATCCATCTGGGCAATTATCTTTTGGTTCTAATGGTTAGAACTGTGGCAGTTTCTGAGGTGTTAGAGTTCAGGTTCAATTCAAAGCATCAATGATGCTCTTCACACTAGACCAGGATCTGCCTCTGTAAGACAGACTCAATTCCCTTCTCTTCTTTTTTTGCAACAACCACAGCCATTACCCCAGCCTCAAATTCATATCCATTGGTTCAGAAGCCCTAAGGAAGGGCACTGATTTCAGAGAGGAAGCCCAACATGTGCAGGATTTTTTGCCCTGGATCCAGTGATATCTTTGAGAATCAGAAACACTTATTCTAATGTATTTTAATTTACTTTTCAAATGGAGCATTTAAACAAAAGCTGTTTATTGGGTTCAAATTCAGAGCCAAGTTGTGTGTCAAGAGAGTCTTAATTTTTCATAACAGGACATGTTTGGCTCTAATGTGTGGGTTATGAGTCAATATATCAAATTTGACTAAAGTATTTGCTCTAAGTAGGGAGCAAGCCATTTAGCATTACAAATCCTGAACCTTTTGCAGGAAGGAGGGAAATAACTTTGATTTCTAAGCTCTCTTATTAAGATGAATCAAAGTTGATGAATAAACTTTCTGGATTGCTTAATACCTTCCAGATATCAGTATCAAGGCCTTGGCAAGGCAGGTGAAAATATTTCCATGAGCAAGAAGCAATTGAGAAGGACTTCCTCTGTAGGATAAATTCTTGGTAATTCCTGTGGGAAATTTTCCTTTATCCTAACTTCTTTTTTTTTTTTTTTTTTGCCTTGCCCTATTCTCAGTGTTTTTAAATACACAAAATATGGCTTTCTACTAAAAACTGGTAAATGAAGTTGGAAAAATACAAACACACACACACACACACACGCACACACATGGTAGCCCTTTTATTGCAGCCATGTACGTAGCTTCGCTGAAGAGTTGACAAGATATATTGTGCAGCCACAGAGAGACACCACATCTTCCTTCCTCCCAGCACAACTCGTACAGTGATTAAATGTGATTAAAGTCTCAAGAGCTTGGACACAGTCATATCTATTTTGGTACCACTGTCTTGATCCATCCCTACAGCCAGAAGGGAATCACCCTCTTTGTGTAAATGTTTGCTTTGTTGGAAATTCTCAAGCAGAAATTAATAGTATACATGCTTCAGGAGGAGTAGTAAATCAAGCATGATAAACAACTCCTAGGCAGTGTTTAGACTGGCCGAAAGTCATCTTAAGAATCGTGCACAATGATAGAATACCACATTTGGCATCTATACACCAGAAGTATCTATAAACAAAAAGCAAAATGGAGATCTGTCAATTAACCAACTAGTCTGATTAATGGGATCTGTCAGCATAGGTGGATAATAAATGACTAGAAAAGTACCAAGTCTCCACTCATTCTATGTGATGTAGACACAGTTAAATGAATCATGAATGTTTAGTGCTCTTTATAGCAGTTAGCGAACACACTTGGAACTTGTCTCGAAATTAGTTTTGATCTCTTGTTTGAAGTCAGACGCCAATATTCTAGACCCCTATGACATCATCTATTACAGACTCCTGGTTATCGAAGAGTTGAAACTAGTCAGATAGAATTGGCATGAAAAGAATTTTCAACAGAAAACAGTAATGTTCAAGGAAGCCGCGTCTAGGATTTCAGGAGTTCAAAGTTGCAAATATTTTTATAAAAACATACATACATACACAAACATACATACATACATGTGGAGAGAGAAAATGAAAAGCAAGAAGACCTTTTCTTCCTTAGTCCAAATCCAATTTAATAATTATCCAGGGTATTCTCAGTAAAAACCAGGTATTTATGCCTCTATATGTATGTCACCAAAATGGAGCCAGCTTACCTGAAGGTCCTCTGAGGCTGTCACTTTCCTCTAGTGCTGTCCCATAAACCTGAAGGATATACAATAACAAAGGGGACAATTCCGTGGGATGAAAATCTTATTTTAAATAACTTCTCTATACTGACTTCAAGCCAAATGAAAAAACTATAGCTTTTTTGGAATTTTATTCCATTTCTGTTGTCTGATTCATAAGTGTTGTTAAATATTTACCAGGAACCTGCCAACAGTTTCTCAACATTAGTTAATCATAGGTAATGCTATTCCATTAACAACTCAATAAACTTCTTTAAAGTTGTACAAGGTAAATTTCAGTACCTTAACACTGCTAACCCATCCTTGTAGAATAAATATTTGCTTTGAGTTTCTCTATGCCAAGATTTATGGGATCAAGTAATCTAAATCTCCTTTTGTAAATAAGGTGTGCCCTCAAGAGGATGAGAGTGCAGACTCTACAGTCTTGTCTGCCTTCTCTCCACAGGTCCTTGAATAAAGCGTTCCATGTCTCCAGATAAACAGACTTGGGGCACTTCTGACATGTATCCCAGCAGCAGAGGCTTTGGGAAATATTTTCAAGATGGTTCAAGCCTCCCTTCCACAGATTCTCTCACATCTGCCAGCCTGAAGTGGGCTGTGTTGGTTCATGTCTACCAGGACACTAAACGGCTGAAGGCCATTTTTTCTATTCTAATTATTGTTGCTTCTTTGTAACAATTTTTATAAAAGTCCAGCCTAATTTCTTTCCCAGCACACATGTATCTTCAGACACACATCTAAATCCAGGCTTTCATGATTAATCCTACTCTGAGTCAGCTGGGATAGAGCTCTGATGATGGGTTATCCTACATGGTCATTAACTGCTGTTTGCACAAACACATCACTCAACGAGACTTCCAGTGGATCTACCTTGTATGCAGAGTAGAAAGCTGCTTGTATGGAGTGACTTCTCTGTTGCCTGACCAACCACATGCAAAAATAACCTTTCCACTCACTGATACTGAATTCTCCCAAAGAAGACAAGCCATCCAATCAACATCTCTCATAGTAAAGCACATGGCAAACATTATAACTGTATTACTGTATTATAAAACTGTATTATTAAAGTCTACTCTTACAGAATATTCGAGGAAATTAAAAAATGACAAATTCTCATTTATGTACACACCACTTATATCAGGTTCTTCTGGAGAATATATTCTGTTTGACCAAAGAGGAAGGAAGAGAGGATAAATTATGTTTACTGGAGAACTATCTAACCCAGACTTTGTACTAGGTGCTTTATGAAAATTATCTCTTTAATTTCTGCAACCACAATAAGCCACAGATAACCCTGTCTTTGCTTCAGAGATGATTGTGCCCAGTCTCATAGGAGTTAAGCAATTTTTCCCAAGTCCTATAGCTGGTAAATAATCAGTTTAAGATTCAAGTAAATCATTTTATCAAAGCAACATTGAGGCAAGAAAGAAGAGTATGATATACAATTTTTAAAAGCCCATACACCCACACATTTCCTGTAAGGAAAAAAATATATTGATGTGTATGATAAAAATTAAGCCCTCAGCTCCTTGAAAAAGAATTGTTTGAGCCCCTGTAAATCTTTACCCAGTTAGTGTTCAAATAAATATTCCTGTAAAGATATCTTCAGGGTGAGAAAAGCCATAAACAAACTCCATTGTCATTTCCAGCATTTAAATCAGGACTAATCACAAGGAGCCAGTGTTAGCCCAATCCCCCTCACCTAGTTCCCCTCACTCTTTGCCAATACGCAGTTTTTAATCTGTTTCAGGAAGGAGTCCGAGGCGGTTTGGAAATACAAATTAACCTGAAACTACTTCCTAAGGCATTACCAGAAATCATGTTTTAGATTTCGAGATGACTTGCATTGTTCTAAACTTCCAGGCTGTGCCAATGGCCACAAAGGTAAATGGGGCATTGGGACAACCTTGTGAAGGACTAAGTTGCAACATGAAGCAAGCACACTCTTCCGCATGAGTCACCTGAAAATGAAAACACAAGAATAGCTGGAAAAGATGATAATGTCTGACAACAGCATTTCAAATAAGACACAAAAAATTTGTCTGCATTTGCTTTCAGGTCATTAAATACCACATGAACTGAATGTTTGAGAACCCATTGGCTATGGATCACTCTGATTCAACAACCCAATTAATCATATTCTCAGGTCTATGGCATAATCAGTGTTTCTCAACCTACACTGCATAATAAAATTACCTGAGGAAATTTTTGGCTTTTTGAGTGTTTTTATTTAAAAAGAAAAAAAAAATCAATGCCTGGACCCCAATACCAAAAATTTGGATTCACTGCTGTAGGGTAGAGGCCAGGCATTAGTATTTTTAAAAAAGCTTTCCAGGTGATTCTAATGTGAGTCATGGTTGAGCACCACTGTTAGTTGTATGAAGTGGATTTAGAAATCTTATCCCTTAGACCCTTAGGGTTGCCAGAGCTGTCATGGCTATGAAACCTGCAAGAATTTGGGCAAGTTACTGGTCCCTGAGACTGTTTCCAAATCTCCAAAGTGAAAGCCAGAACACCTTTTAGGCACATGCTTTATCATGCAGGCCTGACGATCATGGTTTCAAAATAAATATCTGTGAACCTAGATACTTTATTTTCCTTCAATCATTTTTGATTCATATGTCTTTAGAATGAACACTGAAATGTAAATTGTATGTGAATATATCTTCCACATGTAACAGCATTACTTCTTTTGACTATGTAACTTAAATTATGTCTTCAGGATGCCAAAACAATTGGCTCAAAAGTAGGAAAATATTGTTACCTAATATTTGCTGCGTCTCTATATCCCTAAGTTAGAAAAACAGCACGTTTTGATTTTATGTTTGTTCATTTTATTCTGTTTAAAAAAGACAAGCTACCCCATATTTAGAGGCTCCTAGTTCATATCAAGACTCAAGTTGCAAGTCTTGGAAACAAAATAAAACCCCAAACTTAGTGCTTTAGACTTTTTATACATCCTACCCTATGTTACTGAGAAATTTGTTGTTGTGAGAAGGAAGACTTTAACTTGCATATGTACATATACATGCAAGTATGCTAGCATGATTCCTGAAACAAAGTGTTTACTAGATATTTATTAAGATTGTTTTTAAATATGAACTTCAACATCTTGATTGAATGATGAAACATGGACATATGAATCTAACTTTGGTATCTGCTCACTATCAAATGCTACAGAATCAAGAAAGTGAGAGCAACAATATTTCCTGTGCAACACACTATACAACTTAAATTTGGAAATATTTTTTGCTTTCATGAAAGTTTTATGATAATTTCTATTTACAAATTTTGAGGGGTGGTTTATAATTCTACTGTATTCTGTATCTGTAATCAAATCTTTGACAAATCAGTTGAATTTTCCCCCACAAACATAAAAGACACAGAATCAATAAATAAAAATACTAAGATACTTCACACAGCATCTTTTGACATTTGTAAAGAATTTTAGAGTACAAAGTAATTCTCTTTTAGTGAATGCATGGATTATACTATTATATAGAAGAGCACTACTTAGATCATAGTAGAGAAGGATATATCTACGACCCTATGAGACTGATGCTGCTAGTTGTTGCCAATATTTACCCTCACACTTCATTCCTTGGGGTAGCAATGTGCCCTGGCACAGGTGATAGCGTATGACTACACTGACCAAGTCATAATTTTGTTCCTTATTTCCCAGTCTCCCTTGCAGCCAGGTATAGTTATGTGGTCCAGTCCTGGCTATGAGAAGTACAGGGAAGTCTCCTGGTAGGCTTCTGTCATTGTGCTTTCCTGACAAAAGGAGATAGGCACAAGAGGCATAGCCCATTCCCTCTAGCTTCCTGCTTAATGAGGCATCCTGTAATTAACTGAAGTTTCAGAAGCTATCTTGTGACCATAGGCAGCAATCCTAAGGATAAAAGACAACAAAACAAGGACAATTGGACTAAAAGATAAAAAGATCCTGGATCTTTGATGGAAGCATCAGGGACCTAAATCAATGCCAGCAAACACCTACTCTGGACTTCCTATTATATGAGAAAAGTAAACTACTTAGGAGAAAATCATAATCCCCATATCTGAAAGAGATTTTAAAGCATATATTTTCTCACAAATCACCACTAAAGAACTTACTCATGTAACTAAATACAACCTGTACCCCAATAACTTATGGAAATATAGAATAAATAAATTTCATATGGGATCAAAGAAGACCCTGTAGAGCCAAGACAATCCTAAGCAAAAAGAATAAAGCTGGAGGCATCATGCTACCTGACTTCAAACTATACTACAAGGCTACAGTAACCAAAGCAGCATGGTACTGGTACCAAAACAGACCCATAGACCAACGGAACAGAACAGACCCCAGAAATAACACCACACATCTACAACTATCTCATCTTCGACAAACCTGACAAAAGCAATGCGGAAAGGCTCTTCTACTCAATAAATGGTACTGGGAAAACTGGCTAGCCATATGCAGAAAACAGAAACTGGACCCTTTCCTTACACCTTATGCAAAAATTAACTCAAGATGGATTAAAGACAAGTGTAAAACCCCAAACCATAAAAACCCTAGAAGAAAACCTAGGCAATACCATTCAGGACATAGGCATGGGGAAAGACTTCATCTCTAAAATACTAAAAGCAATTGTAAAGAAAGCTGAAATTGACAAATGGGATCTAATTAAACCAAAGAGCTTCTGCACAGCAAAAGAAACTATCATCAGAGGGAACAGGAAACCTACAGAATGGGAGAAAATGTTTGCAATCTACTCATCAGACAAAAATCCAGAATTTACAAGGAACTTAAACAAATTTACAAGAAAAAAAGCAAACAACCTCATCAAAAAGTGGGCAAAGGATATGAAGACACTTCTCAAAAGATGACATTTATGTGGCCAACAAACATGAAAAAAAAGCTCAACACCACCAATCATTAGAGAAATGCAAATCAGAAACCACAATGCGATACCATCTCATGCCAGTCAGAATGGTGATTATTAAAAAGTCAAGAAACAATAGATGCTGGCAAGGCCGTGGAGAAATAGGAACACTTTTACACTGTTGGTGAGAATGTAAATTAGTTCAACCATTGTGGAAGACATTATGGCAATTCCTCAAGCATCTAGAACCAGAAGTATCATTTGACCCAGCAATCCCATTACTGGGTATATACCCAAAGGAATATAAATCATTCTACTATACAGACATATGCACATGTATGTTTATTGCATCACTATTTACACAGCAAAGACATGGAACCAACCCAAATGCCCATCAATAATAGACTGGATAAAGAAAATGTGATACATATACACCATGAAATATTATGCAGCCATGAAAAGGAATGAGATAATGTCCTCTGCAGGGACATGGATGAAGGTAGAAGCCATCATCCTCAGCAAACTAACACAGGAATGGAAAACCAAGCACTGCATCTTCTCACTCATAGTGGGATTTGAACAATAAGAACACGTGGACACAGAGAGGGGAACAACACACCACCAGGGTCTGTTGGAGGGTGGGGGATGAGGGGAGGGAATTTAGAGGATGGATCAATAGATGCAGCAAAACACCATGGCATATGCATACCTATGTAACACACCTGCACATTCTGTACATGTATCCCAGAATTTAAAGTAAAAGAAAAAGAGTTGGAGAGAATTTAGGGTGTGTCCTGGCCAAGGTTACACAAAGAATGCAAGTAAAAGAAAGAATAACTACTGGACAAAAAATAAAAATAAAAAATAAAATAAAATGATAACTTTTTTTTTCTGTCAATGAGAAATAATCTTTTATAACAAGTCAATCATTAGGAAAGACATTTCAAGCTCACTTTCACTGTTGCCCTTATTTTTCTTCCTAATTCCTGACACTAAAAACAACTATTTCTACTACCTCCAACTACCTTAGTTATGGCCATATAAACAGACTCTTTCCCTCTCCCTCTCAAATATATGTGAATATATGTGTATATATGCATATTTACATAGCCAAATAATATATACTCAACTTTCTGAATAATTCCATCCACTTGAAACCTAGTTTTAAATGTGTAGGAAAGCAATTAATATGAGCAATAGAGTACAGATTGCACAAGAGATGCTTCTACTATACTTTATTTCCACGACTAGACAAATGCCTTTGCATATGTTTTAAGAATAATAAACTGACCACATATCCTTTCCAACTTAACGATTTATGAGGAAGTTGGTTTCAAATAAACCAAAACAGTGCTACCCACAGAAATAGCAGAGAGTAAGGATCTCTTAAAAGGGGCTTCTTCTTCACCACTGTGACTCACCAGAAGCCCGGATTTGAAGAATGCATTTGCCTTCAAAACCTGAAGGCTATTCTAATCCTGACTCCTTGTACAGACCTGGAAATTTACCTAAATTGTTAATGCCCTGGCTACCAAATTGACACAATAGTAATTTCCTCCTGTTTATCTCATAAGATGTTGAGGAAGTTACCAAGAAATTTTAAAGTACTATACATATCAGTGCTATTAAAACATTTTTTATTTCATACACTCCACAAATACCCAGTTACCAATTTAAATATAACAAGCAGTCCTCTAGCTACATAACAGGGTACTATCAGCCAGACAATAAAATAACTAGCTTATTTTAGAGCACATAAAACATCTCATCCTTACATTTTTACTTGGGTGAAACACAAGGTTATTAGCCTTAGTATTTTTTTTAATCAAAAGTCATTTAACCAAGTAACAATCTGATGGACAAAGAGCCAAGCAGTAAAATTATAAATTTCCTTAAAGTTCTGGAAAAATATTCTACAGTTTCAATATGTTATATAATATGTTTAAACTATTCTAAAAAAAGTACCCAGAGTCTCAATCTGTCCAGTCTGCATTAATCCACAAGAAAACAATAAGACTATGGTATATGACAGTTTATCCATAAAAAAACCATAAAGATATTTGCATAAAATATTTTTAAAACATCATATTCTAAAAACATACAAATACAAACCATTTTTAGACATATGCTTATGAAAAGTATTACAATCATGAGCATTTTCATGGTGCTCAGAAAGATAAGATTTAAGTGGTATGGTTATAACCAATTAATTGGAAAAATAGAAAAGCCGAAGAGATCACTTATAAAAGCAATTTTCTAGTATGTCCTGTGTTGAGAAAGGAAATGTATACTACCTACTTCCTAGGAGTCTATAATTAATATTACTTAATCTACTTTACTATCAATGTCATAAAAAGGCAAAGTATAGTTTTATTTTTCTTTTTTTTATTATACTTTAAGTTCTAGGGTACATGTGCACAATGTGCAGGTTTGTTACATATGTATACAGGTGCTATGTTGGTGTGCTACACCCATTAACTCGTCATTTACATTAGTTATATCTCCTAATGCTATCCCTCCCCACTCCCCTCACCCCACAACAGGCCCCAGTGTGTGATGTTCCCCGCCCTGTGTCCAAGTGTTCTCATTGTTCAGTTCCCACCTATGAGTGAGAACATGCGGTGTTTGGTTTTTTGTCCTTGAGATAGTTTGCTCAGAATGATGGTTTCCAGCTTCATCCATGTCCCTACAAAGGACATGAACTCATCCTTTTTTATGGCTGCATAGTATTCCATGGTGTATATGTGCCACATTTTCTTAATCCAGTCTATCATTGATGGACATTTCGGTTGGTTCCAAGTCTTTGCTATTGTGAATAGTGCCGCAATAAACATACATGTGCATATGTCTTTATAGTAGCATGATTTACAATCCTTTGGGTATATACCCAGTAATGGGATGGCTGGGTCAAATGGTATTTCTAGTTCTAGATCCTTGAGGAATCACCACACTGACTTCCACAATGGTTGAACTAGTTTACAGTCCCACCAACAGTGTAAAAGTGTTCCTATTTCTCCACATCCTCTCCAGCACCTGTTGTTTCCTGGCTTTTTAATGATTGCCATTCTAACTGGTGTGAGATGGTATCTCATTGTGGTTTTGATTTGCATTTCTCTGATGGCCAGTGATGATGAGCATTTTTTCATGTGTCTGTTGGCTGCATCAATGTCTTCTTTTGAGAAGTGTCTGTTCATACCCTTTGCCCACATGTTGATGGGGTTGTTTTTTTCTTGTAAATTTGTTTGAGTTCTTTGTAAATTCTGGATATTAGCCCTTTGTCAGATGAGTAGACTGCAATTTTTTTCTCCCATTCTGTAGGTTGCCTGTTCACTCTAATGGTAGTTTCTTTTGCTGTGCAGAAGCTCTTTAGTTTAATTAGATCCCATTTATCAATTTTGGCTTTTGTTGCCATTGCTTTTGGTGTTTTAGACATGAAGTCCTTGCCCATGCCTATGTCCTGAATGGTATTGCCTAGGTTTTCTTCTAGGATTTTTATGGTTTTAGGTCTAACATGTAAGTATTTAATCCATCTGGAATTAATTTTTGCATAAGGTATAAGAAAAGGGTCCAGTTTCAGCTTTCTACATATGGCTAGCCAGTTTTCCCAGCACCATTTATTAAATAGGGAATCCTTTCCCCATTGCTTGTTTTTGTCAGGTTTGTCAAAGATCAGATGGTTGTAGATGTGTGGTATTATTTCTGAGGGCTCTGTTCTGTTCCATTGGTCTATATCTCTGTTTTGGTACCAGTACCATGCTGTTTTGGTTACTGTAGCCTTGTAGTATAGTTTGAAGTCAGGTAGCATGATGCCTCCAGCCTTGTTCTTTTGGCTTAGGATTGACTTGGCAATGTGGGCTCTTTTTTGATTCCATATGAACTGTAAAGTAATTTTTTCCAATTCTGTGAAGAAAGTCATTGGTAGCTTGATGGGGATGGCATTGAATCTATAAATTACCTTGGGCAATATGGCCATTTTCACAATATTGATTCTGCCTATCCATGAGCATGGAATCTTCTTCCATTTGTTTGTGTCCTCTTTTATTTCCTTGAGCAGTGGTTTGTAGTTCTCCTTGAAGAGGTCCTTCACATCCCTGTAAGTTGGATTCCTAGGTATTTTATTCTCTTTGAAGCAATTGTGAATGGGAGTTCACTCATGATTTGGCTCTCTGTTTGTTATTGGTGTATAACAATGCTTCTGATTTTGGCACATTGATCCTGTATCCTGAGACTTTGCTGAAGTTGCTTATCAGCTTAAGGAGATTTTGGGCTGAGACAATGGGGTTTTCTAGATATACAATCATGTCATCTGCAAACAGGGACAATTTGACTTTCTCTTTTCCTAATTGAATACCCTTTATTTCTTTCTCCTGCCTGATAGCCCTGGCCAGAACTCCCAACACTATGTTGAATAGGAGTGGTAAGAGAGGGCATCCCTGTCTTGTGCCAGTTTTCAAAAGGAATGCTTCCAGTTTTTGCCCATTCCATATGATATTGGCTGTGGGTCTGTCATAAATAGCTCTTATTATTTTGAGATACATCCCATCAATACCTAATTTATTAAGAGTTTTTAGCATGTAGGGCTGCTGAATTTTGTCAAAGGACTTTTCTGCATCTATTGAGATAATCATGTGGTTTTTGTCTTTGGTTCTGTTTATATGCTGGATTATGTTTATTAATTTGCATCTGTTGAACCAGCCTTGCATCCCAGGGATGAAGCCCACTTGATCATGATGGATAAGCTTTTTGATGTGCTGCTGGATTCAGTTTGCCAGTATTTTATTGAGGATTTTTGCATCAATGTTCATCATGGATATTGGTCTAAAATTCTCTTTTTTTTGTTGTGTCTCTGCCCGGCTTTGGTATCAGCATGATGCTAGCCTCATAAAATGAGTTAGGGAGGATTCCCTCTTTTTCTATTGATTGGAATAGTTTCAGAAGGAATGGTATCAGCTCCTCCTTGTACCTCTGGTACAATTCGGCTGTGAATTCATATGGTCCTGGATTTTTTTTGGTTGGTAGGCTATTAATTATTGCCTCAATTTCAGAGCCTGTTATTGGTCTATTCAGAGATTCAACTTCCTCCTGGTTTAGTCTTGGGAAGGTGTATGTGTCGAGGAATTCATCCATTTCTTCTAGATTTTCTAGTTTATTTGCGCAGGGTGTTTACAGTATTCTCTGATGGTAGTTTGTATTTCTGTGGGATCAGTGGTGATATCCCCTTTATCATTTTTTATTGCATCTATTTGATTCGTCTCTCTTTTCTTCTTTATTAGTCTTGCTAGCAGTCTACCAATTTTGTTGATCTTTTCAAAAAACCAGCTCCTGGATTCATTGATTTTTTTGAAGGGTTTTTTGTGTCTCTGTCGCCTTCATTTCTGCTCTGGTCTTAGTTATTTCTTGGCTTCTACAAGCTTTTGAATGTGTTTGCTCTTGCTTCTCTAGTTCTTTTAATTGTGATGTTAGGGTGTCAATTTTAGGTCTTTCCTGCTTTCTCTTGTGGGCATTTAGTGCTATAAATTTCCCTCTACACACTGCTTTGAATGTGTCCCAGAGATTCTGGTATGTTGTGTCTTTGTTCTCATTGGTTTCAAAGAACATCTTTATTTCTGCCTTCATTTTGTTATGTACCCAGTAGTCATTCAGGAGCAGGTTGTTCAGTTTCCACGTAGTTGAGCGGTTTTGAGTGAGTTTCTTAATCCTGAGTTCTAGTTTGATTGCACTGTGGTCTGAGAGAGAGTTTGTTATAATTTCTGTTCTTTTACATTTGCTGAGGAGTGCTTTACTTCCAACTATGTGGTCAATTTTGGAATAAGTGCGATGTGGTGCTAAGAATGTATATTCTTTTGATTTGGGGTGGAGAGTTCTGTAGATGTCTATTAGGTCCACTTGGTGTGGAGCTGAGTTCAAGTCCTGGATATTCTTGTTAACGTTCTGTCTTGTTGATCTGTCTAATGTTGACAGTGGGGTGTTAAAGTCTCCCATTATTATTGAGTGGGAGTCTAAGTCTCTTTGTAGGTCTCTAGGGACTTGCTTTATGAATCTGGGTGCTCCTGTATTGGGTGCATATATATTTAGGATAGGTAGCTCTTCTTGTTGAATTGATCCCTTTACCATTATGTAATGGCCTTGTCTCTTTTGATCTTTGTTGGTTTAAACACTGTTTTATCAGAGACTAGGATTGTAACCCCTGCCTTTTTTTGTTTTGCACTTGCTTGGTAGATCTTCCTCCATCCCTTTATTTTGAGCCTATGTGTGTCTCTGCATGTGAGATGGGTCTCCTGAATACAGCACACTGATGGGTCTTGACTCTTTATCCAATTTGCCAGTCTGTGTCTTTTAATTGGAGCATTTAGCCCATTTACATTTAAGGGTAATATTGTTATTTGTGAATTTGATCCTGTCATTATGATGTTAACTGGTTACTTTGCTCATTAGTGATGCAGTTTCTTCCTAGCATCGATGGTCTTTACAATTTGGCATGTTTTTGCAGTGGCTGGTACCGGTTGTTCCTTTCCATGTTTAGTGCTTCCTTCAGGAGCTCTTTTAGGGCAGGCCTGGTGGTGACAAAATCTCTCAGCATTTGCTTGTCTGTAAAGTATTTTATTTCTCCTTCACTTATGAAGCTTACTTTGGCTGCATATGAAATTCTGGGTTGAAAATTCTTTTCTTTAAGAATGTTGAATATTGGCCCCCACTCTCTTCTGGCTTGTAGACTTTCTGCCAAGAGATCCACTGTTAGTCTGATGGGCTTCCCTTTGTGGGTATCCCAACCTTTCTCTCTGGCTGCCCTTAACATTTTTTCCTTCATTTCAACTTTGGTGAATCTGACAATTATGTGTCTTGGAGTTGCTCTTCTTGAGGAGTCTTTTTGTTGCATTCTCTGTATTTCTTGAATTTGAATGTTGGCCTGCCTTGCTAAGTTGGGGAAGTTCTCCTGCATAATATCCTGCAGAGTGTTTTCCAACTTGGTTCCATTCTCCCTGTCACTTTCAGGTATGCTAATCAGATGTAGATTTGGTCTTTTCACACAGTCCCATATTTCTTGGAGGCTTTATTGCTTTTTACTCTTTTTTCTCTAAACTTCTCTTCTTGCTTCATTTCATTCATTTGATCTTCAATCACTGATACTCTTTCTTCCAGTTGATCAAATCGGCTACTGAAGCTTGTGCATTCGTCACGTAGTTCTTGTGCCATGGTTTTCAACTCCATCAGGGTTTCAACTGCATCAGGTCATTCTCTACACTGGTTATTCTAGTTAGCCATTCGTCTAATCTTTTTTCAAGGTTTTTAGCTTCTTTGCGATGTGTTCAAACTTCCTCCTTTAGCCTGGAGAAGTTTGATCATCTGAAGACTTCTTCTCTCAACTCGTCAAAGTCATTCTCCATCCATCTTTGTTCTGTTGCTGGTGAGGAGCTGTGTTCCTTTGGAGGGGGAGAGGCACTCTGATTTTTAGAATTTTCAGCTTTTCTGCTCTCTTTTTTTCCCCATCTTTGTGGTTTTATCTACCTTTCGTCTTTGATAATAGTGACGTACAGATGGGGTTTTGGTGTGGTTGTCCTTTCTGTTTGTTAGTTTTCCTTCTAACAATCAGGACCCTCAGCTGCACGTCTGTTGGAGTTTGCTAGAGGTCCACTCCAGACCCTATTTGCCTGTGTATCAGCAGTGGAGGCTGCAGAACAGCGGGTATTGCTAAACAGCAAATGTTGCTGCCTCGTCGTTCCTCTGGAAGTTTCGTCTCAGAGGGGTACCTGGACATGTGAGGTGTCAGTCTGCCCCTACTGGGGGATGCCTCCCAGTTAGGCTACTCAGGGGTCAGGGACCCACTTGAGGAGGCAGTTTGTCCATTGTCAGATCTCAAACCCCGTGCTGGGAGAACCACTACTCTCTTCAGAGCTGTCAGACATGGACATTTAAGTCTGCAGAGGTTTCTGCCACCTTTTGTTCAGCTATGCCCAGCCCCCAGAGGTGGAGTCTAGAGAGGCAGGTAGGCCTCCTTGAGCTGCGGTGGTCTCCACCAAGTTCGAGCTTCCTGGCCACTTTGTTTACCTATTCAAGCCTCAGCAATGGCAGGCGCCCCTCCCCCAGCCTTGCTGCTGCGTTGCAGTTGGATCTCAGAATGCTGTGCTAGCAATGAGCAAGGCTCTGTGGGCATGGGACCCTCTGAGCCAGGTGCAGGATATAATCTCCTGGTGTGCAGTTTTCTAAGTCCATTGGAAAAGTGCAGTATTAGGGTGGGAGTGACCCAATTTTCCAGGTGCCATCTGTCACAGCTTCCCTTGGCTAGGAAAGGGAATTCCCTGACCCCTTGTGCTTCCCTGGTGAGGCAATGCCTCGCCCTGCTTCAGCTCATGCTTGGTGCACTGCACCCACTGTCCTGCACCCACTGTCCAACAAGCCCCAGTGAAATGAACCCGGTACCTCAGTTGGAAATGCAGAAATCACCCATCTTCTGTGTTGCTCATGCTGGGAGCTGTAGACTGGAGCCGTTCCTATTTGGCCATCTTGGAGCCACCTTGGCAAAGTAAAGTTTTCAAGTTGAATTTTCCTTCTCACAATACCAGCCTTCTTAAAAAGGCCAAAGGTACTGTCACACATTCTCATTTAACATCCCTATGCAGAGAAGTAGAAAGTGAGAGGAAATGAGGAAAGATGAAGCAAATTAAAAGATTTGATAAAAATATTTTGGTAAAAGATAAAAAGTCACAAATCTAATTTCAAGAGTTAAAAGCTGAAGAGTGTAGCAAAAATCACATAATTAAATCACTAAAAATCAATTTTTAAAAACCCTTTAAAATAATCAAAGAAAAAGGATACATTATATATTAAGGAACAAAGATAAGAATTACATAAAACTTCTGGTCAGAAACATTGAAAGCCAGAAGACAGTGGAAAGGATAAAAATAAACCTAACCTAGAATTCCACACCTAGCAAAAATCTCTACCAAAAAAAAAAAGGTGAAATAATGACTTGATAAACACAAACAGATGTAATTCATTGCCAGCAGACATGCACTGCAAGAAATACTTAGAATAGCCTTGTGGAAAGAAGGAAAGTAATTCCAGAGGAAAATTTTGATGTATAATTAAGCATGAAGAACACTGGAAATAATACGTAAACATGAAAGCTTTTGAAATTTTTGAAAACCCTTTAAAAGAAAATAAGTTGGTTAAGTCAAAATTCAAAACACCATATTATGTGATTTAGACCACATGCAGAAACAAAATACATTGGTGCACAAAGGCTAGCAAAGGGGAAACGAAAGTATTTGTCGTAAAATCCTTATACTATATATGAAATGGTACAATGCTTGAAAATACACTGTGCTGGATTAAAGATACAATTTTATACCCTAGAACAACCATTAAAAATAGTATACTTGATAAGGTGGCTGGGTGTGGTGGCTCATGCCTGTAATCCCAGCACTTCGGAGTCCAAGGTGGGTAGATCACCTGAAGTCAGGAGTTCAAGATCAGCCTGAACAACATGGCAAAACCCCTTCTCTACTGAAAAATACAAACATTAGCCAAGCATGGTGATGCATGCCTGTAATCCCAGCTACTTGGGAGGCTGAGGCAGGATAATCGCTTGAACCCAGGAGGTGGAGTTTGCAGTGAGCCAAGACCACACCATTGCATTCCAACCTGGGCAACAGGAGCAAAACTCCATCTCAAAAAAAAAAATAGTATAATTGATAAGCCTATAATGTAGATAAAATGAAATAAATTATTTAATTCAAAAGATAAGAAAAAAGAACAGCGAACAAATGGAACAGAAAAAAATAGCAAGACCTATTTAAACCCACGCATATTGATAATCCATTAAATGTAAATTGTCTAAACTCTACAATTAAAAAGGGAAAGATGATCAGATTGGATTAAAATTTTAAAAGCAAGACCCACCTAAATGCTGGATACAACAACCCCACTTTAAATATAAAGAGACTAACAGATAAAATGTAAAAAGATGGTAAAAGATATGCCATGTTATCACTAATCAACACAAAGTTGGAGTGTTTAAATTAATATCAGATTAAGTAGATTTCAAAGTAAACCATATTACTAAAGTAATATTTTGCTTCAAAGTAAATAAAGCAAAACCTGATACAACTAAAAGAAGTGAAAGACAAATCCATAATTATAGTTGAAAATTTCTAAACCCCCCTCTCAATGATAGAAAAATTGGACCAAAAAAAAGATCAGTATGGATATAAAAGACCTGAATAGCACCAACAAGTTTGCTTAAGTGACATTTCTAAAAGACTCTACCAACATTATCAAGATACATGTTCTATTAAAGTGCATATAGAACATTTACTATGATACACCAGATTCTGGGCTATAAAACAAGTTCCAATAAAATGAAAAGAACAAAATATATTCTCTGACCAAAACTGAATTAAATTAGAAATACACAACAGAAAAACATTTAAAATTCCTATTTTTTTGTAATTTCCAAGAAATCCAAAGGTCAAAGAAATCAAAGGAAATTGTAAAATATTTTGAATTTAATAAAAATGGAAGCACAACATATCAAAATTTATGAGATTCAACTAAAGCAGTGTTTAGAGGAAAATTTATAGCACTTATAGATAAAAGAAGATTTCAAATCAATGATCTAATCTTCCTTCTAATTATTTTTAGAAACTAAAACGATGAACAAATTAAACTCCCAATGGGCAGAATTATGAAAATAATAAAGATCAAAATAATAAACAGTAAAATAATAAAAAAGCAATAAAACCAAAGGTTGGTTCCTTGAAAAGTTCAAACAAGCTGATAAAGTCTGTCCAGAAAAATCAAAAGACAGAGAAAGGAGGAGATAGAGAAATACAAATAACCATAATCAGGAAAGAGGAAATATCACTACATAACCTACAGATGTTAAAATAATAAGGGAAAGTGATGAACTTTATGTCAATAATTTTGGACACTTGATGAAATATTTAAATCCCTTAAAATACATGATCTACCAAAGCTCACTGAAAAAGAATAAAGTAATCTAAATAGTCCTGTATTACTAAGGAAAATAAATTTATGGTTTCAAAACTTCTCACAAAGAAAAGTCCTAACTCATTTGGCTTCACTTATAAATTCTACCAAACACTTAAGAAATAATGTTATGTATACTGCAACTCTTCCAGAAAATAAGAGGGGACATGTCCCCATTCATTCTATGAGAATATCATTACCCTAATACCAAAACTACATAAAGTCATCCAATAAAAAAAGACCAATATTTCTCACAAGAGACACAAAATTCCTTAAAAGTTTAGCCAAATGAATCTAACTATACATAAAAAAATTATCACTGCCACATTGGCTTTACTCTGAAACACAAGGTCTTACATTCATAAATTAATCAATATATTTCATCAATTCCAGAGCCTACAAAAGAAAATGCCATATAAAAATACCATTTAAATAACACATGTAGAAAAGCCCCTCCACAAAATTCAACAACCAATTGTGATAAAAATTTATCTGCAAACTAGGAATAGAAGGGGACTCCCTGATACTAAGAAAGGGCATCTATGAAAAACCTACTGCTAACTTCATGCTAAATGGTTATAGATGGAGTGCTTTCCTCCTAAGTTCAAGAACAAGCCCATTTCCATTCTACACTATTGTGGAGGTCCTATCCAGTACATATGTAAGAAAGAAAATCAAATATATATGAATTGGGAAAACAAATTATCCCTCTTTTTATTCCCAGAATATATGATAGTCTATGTAGAAAAATCTGTGGAATATACACCCCCCCTCCAAAAAAAAACACTCCATTATAATTAGTGAGTTTAACAAGTTTGTAAAATGCAGAATCAACATTTTATAATCTACTGTATTTCTATATGCTAACAATGAATAATTGGAAATTTAAATTTAAAACAAAGCATTTACAGTAGCACCAGAAATTACCAAGTATTTAGGGATAAACTTAAAATATTTACAAGGTTGGGGGAAGGGCCAAGATGGTCAATTAGAAGCAGCTTCTGTCTACAGCTCCCACTGAGAAAAAAGAAAATGGTGAGTGAATCCTGCTCCATCAATTGAGGTATCCAGGTTCTGTCAGTGAGACTGACTAGGTGGTTGACCCACACAAAGAGAGGAAAAGCAGAGTGGAGCAATGACCTGAGAGCTGCAGGGGATAAGGGGAGCTCCCACACCAAGCCAAGGGAGGTGGTGAGTGACTATGCTACCCCACCTGGGAAACCACACTTTTTCCATGGATCTGTAAATCCCATGGATCAGAAGATCCCCTTGTAAGCCTATGCCACCAGAGCCTTGGGTCCCAAACAGAGAGCTGTGCAATCTGCTCGAGTTGCAGCTAGCAGCAGCAGGCTAGACGCAGCCTAAGATGACCATGTTCCTGGGAGGAGGGGTGGCTGCCATCACTGCACCTCCAGTCAGCCATTTTCCCCCTGCTGGTGTTGGGGAGATTGGGTGGTTTGGACTGAGAGGAATTCCCAATAGTACGGCACAGTGGCTGTGGCAGATTGTGGCCAGGCTGTTTCTTTAGGTGGGACCCAGATCCATCCCTCCTCACCAGGCAGGGCCTCCATGCAGAAATTGCAACAACTCCAGCTAGGGGTTTACAGACGGAACTTTGATATCCCTGGGAAGGAGCCCCTGTGGGAAGGGGCAGACATGGTCTCACAGTTCAGTGGATCTCACAGTTGACATGTATTTGTAAAGAGCTATGACAGTTCTGGGATTTTATACTATGAGCAAACTGACAATTTAGCTCCCCACCCCTCACAGTTGACATGTATTTGTAAAGAGCTATGACAGTTCTGGGATTTTATACTACCAGCAAACTGACAAGTTAGCTCCCCACCCCTCACCAGTTTCATGGATTCTGACAGAATACACGCCTGCTGGCAGTCCAGACAAGTGGGATTCTCTCCAACACAGCCAAACCTGCTCAGCCAATGGGCAGCCAGATGGTCCCTGATCCTGTGCCTCCTGACTGGGTGAGACCTCCCAGTGGGGGTTGCTAGACACCTCATACAAGAGTGTTCCAGCTGGCATCAGCTTGGTGCCCCTCTGAGACAGAACTCCCAGAGGGAGGAGCAAGCAGCAATCTTTGCTGTTCTGCAGCCTCCACTGATACCTCCAGGTATGGGAGGAACTCAAGTAAATTGGGTCTGGAGTGGTCACCCAGTAAACCACAGCTGCCCTGTGGAAGAGGGGCCTGACTGTTTAAAGAAAAACAAACAGAAAGCAACCACAACAACATCAACAAAAAAGACCCTACAAAAACCCTATCCAATGGTCAACAGCCTCAAAGATCGAAGGTAGATAAACCCACAAAGATAAGAAAGAACGCAAAAACACTGAAAACTCAAAAAGCTCGAGTACCTCTTCTCCTCCAAATGATTGCAATACTTCTCAAGCAAGGGCACAGAACTAGCCTGAGACTGAGATGAATAAATTGACAAAAATAAACATCAGAAGGTAGGTAAACAAACTTCACTGAACTAAAAGGGTATGTTCTCACCCAATGCACAGAAGCTAAGAACCATTATAAAGCAGTAAAGGAGCTGTTACCCAGAATAACCAGTTTAGAGAGGAACATAACCAATCCAATGGGGCTGAAAAACAAAACACAAGAACTTCATGGGGCAACCACAAGTATCAATAGCCAAATAGACCAAATGGAAGAAAGAATTTCAGAGATTGAAGACTATCTTGCTGAAATAAGGCAGGCAGCAAGGTTAGAGAAAAAAGAATGAAAAGGAATGAACAAAACCTCTGAGAACTATGGGATTATGTAAAAAGACTGAACCTACAATGGATTGAGCTACCTGAAAGAGATGAGGAGATTGAAACCAAGTTGGAAAACATGCTTCAGGATGTCATCCAGGAAAACTTTCCCATCTTAGCAAGACAGACCAACATTCAAATTCAGGGAATCCAGAGAACCCAAGTAAGACACTCCATGAGAAGGTCAACCCCAAGACACATAATCATCAGGTTCTCCAAGGTCAAGATGAAGGAAAAAATGTTAAGGGCAGCCACAGAGAAGATCAGGTAAGGCCAGGTCACCTACAAAGGGAAACCCATCAAACAGCAGACACCTCAGTGGAAACCCTACAAGTCAGAAGAGATTGGGGGCCAATATTCAACATTCTTAAGAATTTTGAACCCAGAATTTCATATCTGGCCAAACTAAGCTTCATAAGCAAAGGAGAAATAAGATCCTTTTCAGTCAAGCAAATGCCGAGGGAATTTGTCACCACCAGGCCCGCCTTGCAAGAGCTCCTGAAGGAAGCGCCAAATATGGAAAAGAAAAACCATTACCAGCCACTACAAAAACACACTGAAGTTCACCAACCAATGACACTATGAAGCAACTACATTAACAAGTCTTCAAAATAACCAGCAAGCATCATGATGACAGAATCAAATTCACATGTAACGATATTAACCTTAAATGAAAATGGACTAAATGCTCTGATTAAAAGACACAGAATGGCAAGCTGGATAAAAAGACAAGACCCATTGGTGTGCTGTATTCAAGAGACCCATCTCACATGCAAAGATACACACAGACTCAAAATAAAGAGATGGAGGAATATTTACCAAGCAAATGGAAACAGAAAAAGCAGGAGTTACAGTCTTAGTTTCTGACAAAACAGACTTTAAACCAACAAAGATCAAAAATGACAAAAAAGGGGATTACATAATGGTAAAGGGTTCAATTCAACAAGAAGAACTAACCCAATACAGGAGCACCTATTTCATAAAACAAGTTCTTAGAGATCTACAAAGAAACATAGAATCCTACACAATAATAGTGGGTGACTTTAACACCCCACTGTCAATATTAGACAGATCATCAAGACAAAAAATTAACAAAGATATTCAGGATTGAACTCAGCTCTGGATCAAGTAGATATGACAGACATTAACAGAACTCTCCACCCAAAAACATCATACACATTCTTCTTGGTGCCACATGGCACTTACTCTAAACTTGATCAAATAATTGGAAGTAAAACACTCCTCAGCAAAAAGAACTGAAATCATAACAGTCTCTCAGATCTCAGTGCAATCAAATTAGAGCTCAAGAAATTCACTCAAACCACACAGCTACATGGGAATTGAATAATCTGCTCCTGAATGATTCCTGTGTAAATAATGAAGTTAAGACAGATATCAAAAAGTTCTTTGAAACCAATGAGAACAGAGACAACATACCAGAATCTCTGGGATGCAGCTAAAGCATTGTTAAGAGGGAAATTTATAGCACTAAGTGCCCACATCAAAAAGCTAGAAAGATCTCAAATCAACATCCTTACATCACAACTAAAACAACTAGAGAACCAAGAGCAAACAAACCCCAAACCTAGAAGAATACAAGAAATAACCAAGATCAGAGTGGTACTTAAAAACCCTTCAAAAAGAATCAATGAATCCAGGAGCTGGTTTTTTGAAAAAAGTTAATAAAATAGATAGGCTGCTAGCTGGCTAGACTAATAAAGAGAAGAATGAAATAGACACAGTACAAAATGGCAAAGAGGATATTATCGCCGACCCCACAGAAACACAAACTATCACAGAATATGATAAACACTTTTATGCAAATAAACTAGAAAATCTAGAAGAAATTGATATATTCCTGGACATTTACACTCTCTCAAGACTGAACCAGGAAAAAGTTGAATCCCTGAATAGACCAATAATTAGTTCTGAAATTAAGGCAGTAATAAATAGCCTACCAACCAAAAAAAGCCCAGGACCAGACAGATTTACAGCTGAATTCAACCAGAGTTATAAAGAGGACCTGGCACTATTTCTTCTGAAATGATTCCAAACAACTAAAAAAGAGGGACTCCTCCCTAACTCATTTTATGAGGCCAGCATCATCCTTATACCAAAACCTGGCAGAGATAACAAAAAATGAAAACTTCACGCCAAACCACTATGGCACATGTTTTTATACGTAACAAACCTGCACATCCTGCAAATGTACCCAGAAACTTAAAATCCAATTAAATTTTAAAAAATATTTACAAGGTTTATAAGTGGTAAATATAAATCATTACATAGATAAATTAAAGACCTAAAGAAATTAAGAAACACATTGTGTTAATAAATCAAAAGAGAGTATTGTGAAGAAGTCATTTTTCCCCAAATAGATCTAACAATCCCAATAAAATAGATCAACACAATCCCAAAAAAAACTCCAGAAACCTTTTGTAGAAATTTTCAAGCTGATTCTCAAATATCTAAGGAAATGCAAATGATCTAAAATACGCAAAATACTTTCCAAAAAAGAAGAAAGTTATAGGACTTCTACAACCTGATTCCAAGACTTTATTATAAAGCTTCAGTAATCAAGATAGTGTGACTTAAAGATATACTTATAGATTAAGGAAACAGAACAGAAAATATGTAAACAGACCTATCTATGTTTAAGCAATTCATTTTTGACAAAGGCGCCAGGGAAATTCAATGGAGAAGAGAGAATCTTTTCAACAAGTGGTGCTGGAATAATTACATATCCCTAAGTGAAAAAAATATATACAACATAAACCTCACACTGTATATAAAAATTAACTTAAATGACTCATGAACCTAAAGTTGTAACACTTCTAGAAGAAAACAGGGGAAAAAAATTTTGTCCTTAGGTTAGGCAAAGATTTATCATAGGGCACAAGAAGCAAGAACAGAAAAAAATAATCCCAATAAATTAGAGTTCACAAAAATTTAAATAGTTTGCTGTTCAAAGCCACTGTTTAAAAAATGAAAGGCAAGCCACAAGCTGGGAGAAAAATTTTTGGAAAACATGTATTTGTAAAGAGCTATGACAGTTCTGGGATTTTATACTACCAGCAAACTGACAAGTTAGCTCCCCACCGCCCACCAGTTTCATGGATTCTGGCAGAAGACAGGAGATTCCTGAGTCACAGACAAAGGACTTTATTACTCACAGTAGTGGGGACGGTGAGATGTGCGTGTGTGACTGGCCCCGATAGATGCTGCACATGCAGTAGATTTGTCTTGCCACTGAGTAACCCCAAGCTTAATAGCTCAGTCTTATTTAAGGCCTGCAAGAAAACAAGGGAGATATCTTTATTATCTTGGACACCAAATATATCTTCTCTTTCCCAAAAGGAAAACAGTATCTCAATTATCCAAGGCTTTTTTGCTATACAAACTCCTTTGAAAAGATAGTCTAGAACAATAGTTGTCAATGTCCCTACTCACAAAATGTGCAGAAATATAAGAGATCCATAAAGAGTTATCTCCAAACAGTAAAGAACTGGTGTGCAGAGAATATAAAGAACTCTCAAAACTCAATAACAAGACTAACAAGCCACAATTTTAACAAAATAGTTGAATAGACACACTTCAAAAAAAGATGCTGATGGAAAACAGCATATGAAAAAGTATTCAATGTCATTATTGTTAAATATAAATTAAAACTCCAATGCAATGTCCCAACACAGCCTCTAGAATGACTAAAATTTAAAAAGATTGATAACAAGTGCTGTGGAGCAACTGGAAATCTCCAACATTGCTGGTGGGAATGCAAAGTGGTACAGACACTTTGGAAAACAGTTTGGCATTTTCTTATAAAGTCAGACTCATCCTTACCATCTAACCCAGAAATTCCACTCATAAGTATTTACCCAAGATAAATGAAAACATATGTCCACACAAACATTTGTATGTTAGTGTTCACAGCAACTTTATTCATAATCGACAGAACCTGGATGTTGGAAATTAATTCTCCATGTGTCTCCTGTGTTTCTACATGTCTTGCTAGTAGAGGCACTGATTGCCTTTGTTTCATACTATCTCTTTAAGCATGTGTACAGAGCAATTTCTCTTTTAAAAAGGCAAGTTAAATTAAAAATATATGTAAAACATAAGCATTCAGGAAAATGTTATCAGAATTCAAGAGACTTGCCAGGCAATTTAGCTCAGAGTTCTAGAGTCATCTTCACAACGATGAATTGCTGAAGGAAAAATAATCGGCAATCTCTTGCTTCTGTGCAGGTAGATGATTCTTCACAACCAGAAACTGAATGCTCACACCTAAGACTGGAACTATTTGCAGACTCAACATTGGGAAATAATCTTCACATGGAACTTTCCCCCTGCTTCCACAAGGATCTGCAAATAATTACAGCAGCACAGAAATGTCTATGCTTTTTTTCAGAGTTGAGAAAGCTTTTTACCATCTACATTTATTCTCCCTTGTGATAGAACTCTATTGATCATTAAAAATTAACAAGCCACCCAGTAACTTCATCCTGGTGTCTGACTTAAAACAAAAAGTTTCTTGCATGATTGAAATGGACATCTCTTGGGCATTTTGAAAAAACTGGATTGAAATTGCAAAACTAATCTGGTAACATCATATTTTAGTTAGATATATAAACATAACACAGAAATTTACACAACATCCTGCCCCAAGCACAAATATAATTCATTTTCTAATTCTGAAGAAAAATGAGATGAGTATGTAAAAATCATTCTTTACCTTAAATTATTGAAATACATATGATGTACATATATGTGTGTACATATAATACTAGGATTTTATTATGCTAGGTAAGTTAAATAAGGTACTGCAAATTATTTGAAGAACTATTTGATAAAAACTATATACTGTAGAATATGAAAGAAAATAACTGCATAATTTGAAGTACCTAGTTGTAAAAGCAGAAACACCACAATCAACAGAAAAGGAGTATCTTAATTACCAAGGAGAAAGTCACTAATTGTTAATTTTTAAGGTAAAAAATTAAGGTGAAGATCAGCAGTTCCAAGGGGTTGGGGAATGGAAAAATAGGTGGAGGACCAAGGATTTTAGAGTAGTGACAATACTGTGTATGATACTCAAATGGTGGATACATGTCATTATACATTTGGTCAAACCCATAGAATATGCAATAGCAAGAGTGAGGGAAAACTGGCTAGCCATATGCAGAAAACTGAAACTGGACGCCTTCCTTATACCTTATACAAAAATTAACTCAAGATGGATTACAGACTTAAATGTAAAACCCAAAACCATAAAACCCTAGAAGAAAACCTAGGCAATACCATTCAGGACATAGGCACAGGCAGATTAAAACGTCAAAAGCAATTGCAACAAAAGCCAAAATTGACAAATAGGATCTAATTAAACTAAAGAGTTTCTTCACAGCAAAAGAAACTATCATCAGAGTGAACAGGCAACCTACAGAATAAGAGAAAACTTTTGCAATCTGTCCATTTGATAAAGTTCTAATATCCAGAATTTACAAGAAAAAAAAAATGACCCCATCAAAAAGTGGGCAAAGGATATGAACAGACACTTCTCAAAAGAAGACATTTATGTTGCCAACAAACATATGAAATAAAGCTCAACATCACTGATCATCAGAGAAATGCAAATCAAAACCACAATGAGATACCATCTCATGGTGATTATTAAAAGTCAGGAAACAATAGTTGCTGGCAAAGCTGTGGAGATATAGGAATGCTTTTACACTGTTGGTGGGAATGTAAATTAGTTCAACCATTGTGGAAGACATTACAGCAATTCCTCAAGGATCTAGAGCCAGAAATATCATTTGACCTAGCAATCCCTGTACTGGGTATATACCCAAAGGAATATAAATCATTCTACTATAAAGACATGTGTACACGTATGTTTATTGCAGCACTATTTACAATAGCAAAGACATGGAACCAACCTAAATGCTCATCAATGATAGACTGCATAAACAAAATGTGGTACATATACATGATGGAATACTTTGCATACATAAAAAGTAATGAGATTATGTCCTTTGCAGGGACATGGATGAAGCTGGAAGCCATCATCCTCAGCAAACTAACACAGGAACAGAAAACCAAACACTGCATGTTCTCACATAAGCAGGAGTTGAACAATGAGAACACATGGACACAGAGAGGGGAACAACACACACCAGGGCCTGTTGGGGGGTTAGGGGAGGAGAGGGAACTTAGAGGATGGGTCAATAGAAGCAGCAAAACACCATGGCACGTGTATACCTATGTAACAAACCTGCATGTTCTGCACATATATCCCTTTTTTTAGAAGAAATAAAAAGATTTTTAAAAAATTGCAAGAGTGAACCCTCATGTAAACTATGGACTGTGGATAATGATGTGTCAGTGTAGGTTCATCAGTTGAGACAAGTTTACCATTCCTGGTTGGAAACATGGCAGCAGGTGTGGGGTATACATTTGTGAGGTGGAGGTTCATAGGCATCTCTATACCTTCCTCTCAATTTGGCTGTGAACCTAAAACTTTTGTTTAAAAAAATTAACTTTTTTTTAAGTTGGAAAATAAGAATTGTTCTTCTCTTCAAAGTCTTTTAAAGACCATGTATTATGATATAGTATACCATACCATGCAGGCATGAGCTCTACAGTCTAATGTGAAGGCCAAAGATAAGTACACAAATAACTATAGTTCTGAATATAATCCCCAAAATTCTGCAGGAGAGGTTAATACAAGGTAGTAGTCATTTCCAACAAGAGAAATCAAGGAAGGTGCAATGAAGGAGGTATTTGAGCTAGTCATTGAAGGATAGCTCAGCTCTCTGCAATGCTGCTGGACACAAAGGGCATTCCAGGTAAGAAAAAAAAAGGCAGTAGGAACCAAGACATGGTGGGAAGACATCATGAGTTTGTAATTAGATTGCAAAGGACATTGGTGACTTTTCCTCACTGGTGTCCAATTCTCTAATTTCATAGCATATAATGGACTGTTTCTGATACTCTTAAGAACAAGTCTTCCTGAATAGCTAACCCTTATTTAATAATTATTACTGTGATATCTTTAAAACAAATCAAAGTTGTTATATCATTAATCCCATTGGTGAAGGTATGTTGTTATATGTAGTTCCAAAGCTGTTTGAGTGTTATTTATCTATAAATAAACAAAATTAACTAGGTAAATGAAAAATGTCAAATCTGTATAGGTATTGGAGGGAGGGAATATGGAGGTTATTAGGTATTTTAAAGAGGTATTTTAATGATGAGTATATTGAAGTACATAAAGATTTAATGAAATGCTCAAATTTAATTATTTTTCATTTAATAATTGCTTACATGGAATATTTTAGAACATTAACTCATTTGATTTTCATAACAATCTTGATATGGTGCTACTGTGATCCTCATTTTACAGATGAGGAAACTGAGTCACAAAGAAATTAAGAGACTCCCCCTGTCAGCACCAAAACTAGGACTGGTTCCCAGGCAGGTGGAGGTAGATTCCATACACCAGGTTACCAATCACTGCTCTAGTTGCCTCTCCAAACCAGTTAGTGGCAGAGTGAAACCCAGAACACAAGGATCCCGAGTCCAAATCTTTTTTTTTTTTTCACTCTAAAATATCTGTTACTACACATCCAACACAAGTTTTCATGATCCCAGTCACTAAGGCTCTTTGCTACCTCTTTATCAAAATGCTTTCTTTTCTCCTCAAATTTTAGATATGGTTGTGTTTCTTATTTTTACAGATGGAATTTCTCTCCCTCAGCTACACTCATTTTACATCTCCCTACAACCAAGCCATGACTAGTTAAACCACAACAAACAAGCCTCAGCATTATGCATTCCTTCAACAAAAAGGGAGAGAGAGAGAAAACTAACCACACGTATTGTCTGCCCATATATGTCCTGGAAATGAAGGAATAGAAAGCAAGCTGTTGCACTGGTTCATACAACTCATTTGTAGCACAAATACTTGGTGGTGGTGAATTTTATGGTAACCTCCCTTTTAGAGGCCATAGCTGAGGAAAGCAAAAGGCCCTCTTTTCACTTCATTGTCTATACTCAAGCATGTCATTTCATCCCTGTGGAACAGGATATTGAAGGGAATTTTTCCCTGAATGACTGGCTAGGATCCATGACTGGAAACTACAGGACAGAAGTATCCTAACGTTTTAGAATGTCAATAGCTGCAGATAGCACCCAACATCTGCCAGGATTAAGAGATGGAAAAATCAGGCTTCTACTTGTGCCTAGATGCCTCCTATAGAGATATTTGATTGGTCTGGTGCCACTCTTGGCAATAAGATGTTTTTTAAAGCTCTCCAGGTAATTCTAATTGCAGGCAAGGTTGGAATGACTGCTATACAAGAGAAGGGAGCAGTGCAGACAATAAGATGGTCATCTTCTTCTCAAGCAGTGAGAAGATTACCACTTCCAAGTAAGATGTATCTTTCTTCTCTGAATAGCCTGGAGAGTGGGAATGTGGTTGGAAACAAGTCCAAGAGGGCTTTCCTGTAAGAAAGGATGCTGTTTAGGGGTATGCTTAGACTCCGCCTGTGTGGGAAGAGAATGAGAACAACATTATGGTACACAGAAGAGAGTGACATGGAATAGACAGCTATGCTGCAGCTGTCTTTCATCATAGTTTACCCAAGAAAGCTGTTTACCAGGTGCCAGCCAAAGTCTGGGTTGTGGCAGCAAAAATCTGTGGCTAGACTACTGGTGGTGGGGATTGTCTGGGCTATAAGATATAAGGTTCCACTCCGAAAACTGGGCAGTGGAGAGACTCCACTCTGTGCCCCAAAGGTGGACACTTGGATGCTGCCCCATAGAGGCATGGAAGGACAGCAGAGAAGCATCAACCACCAACAAAGACATCTAAACCAGGGCCAGATGAAGACAGACACCTCCTCTACTCCCTCCTTCCATTCCAAGACACAGGAGGTACTTGCGCCTAAAAGATGAAGCAGAAAAATTTGGCTTTGGATTAAATTGTGAGCTTGGAAATTGAAAACTGAGCTCAGTTATAGTAATGATAATTAACCAGAAATGTAGAGAATCCACCAAAGATGTTGCCTAAAAGCAGAAAAGAAGTCTTCTAATCAACAAAATCAAGGCAGAATGGGGCAGATTTGTGGAAGCTTGCACATTTGTCCAGAGGCAGTTTATTTCTGTGAAAGAAAATGGATATGCTCAAAGGATATGACAGTTTGTGTGACTGACTGACTTTAACAGGAACAATGCGCCATTATAGCATCCTTTGTGTAGAATGTAGCAACGCTACCGGTGGATGCTCTGAACTTGGCTTCCTTACAACTTCCGTGTCTTCTGCCTTGGTTGACGGGGGTCAGAAGTCCAAGTCGATGCTGACTTGGCTGCAGTGAGATATGAAACACACACCAAGCAGTTGCACTGACCATGTACAAATTATGTAACTCTTTGAATCTCAATTTTCTTATACAGAATATGGGAATAACATCTGCTCATGAGATGGTTTTGAGGATTGCATTTTGCCTCACAAAAATGGCTGGCACGTGACCTACTCAATAAATGTTCATAAAAATCCATCTTGATGTAACACTTTTCTAGCATAAAATTCTAGTTAATAACCCCCATTTAAATGAACATAAGTACCTAAAGGCTTTTGTTGAAAGATTGTTTCATAGAGAGGGCATCCATGTGGCACAATGGACAGGACATCCAGGGTCTTATCTTCCTCCAGATTAACGCTTGTGGTTTCCTGGAAAGTTTTTAAGCACAGTTCATACTAATAACAGCCATGCATCGGCTATTGAATCCTATTTAAAAGCTACTTCACTTGATGATTTTTAAGTATTCAGATTTAAAGTGTCTGGCCCTTTTAAGAAAACAGTAAAATAAAGAAACAGAGATTTTGAATGAGAGAATACTAACACTTATACTTCCAAAACTATTTTTCTTCTGAGGAGGTAATTCAGAGCTAGACGGCAGACAGAACAAATGCTCGGTAACCAGGCAGCAATCTAAGGATCAGAGGAACACGAAGGTAAAAGTAATTAAGGCTAATTAAGGACACATTGCAACAGGAGAGGCTTACAGAAGAAAAAAAAATTATACCTTTCCATTGAATAGAAGTTAGGAATAGCTGGAATGGGGTCTAGAAACATGAAAAAGTACCAAAATAGTCTCAAACATGGAAGAACACTAAAAACCTTCCTTTAGAATAAAAGGAAGCTAAATTCTTAAATACTCAGTTTTTATTAGCTATTACTTACAAATACATCCTATGAACTAAGGACTATCCATTTCTTTGACTCTAAATTATAAGACAAAAGCAGCTCATCAATATACATATCATTTTCTTCATAAATAATTGTATGAAAAAGCAAAGTCAAATGCACATTGCTTTCCATCTTGGATTCCAGTTTATCCTTACCAGAAGAAAACCTGTGAGTGCAGGGAAAAGGCAACCCTTATACACTGTTGATAGGAATGTAAATCAGTATGACACCTGTGGAAAACAGTATGCCAATTTCTCAAAGAACTAATAGAACTCCCATTTGACCCAGCAACCCCACTGCTGGGTATCTACTCAAAGGAAAAGAAATCATTCTATTTTTTTAAAGACATCTGCACCCAGATGTTTATTGCAGCACTATTCTTGATAGCAAAATCGTGGAATCAGCCTAAGTGTCCATCAGTGGTGGATTGGATAAAGAAAATGTGCTATATATGCAACATGGAAAACTATGCAGCCATGAAAAATCATGAAATCATGTCCTTTGCAGCAACATGGATAGAGCTGGAGGCCATTATCCTAAGTGAAATAGCTCAAACTGAAAATCAAATATTGCATGTTCTCACTTATAAGTGGGAACTAAACAATGGGTACACATGGACATAAAGATGAAAATAAGACACTGGGGACTCCAAAAGGCAGGGAAGGTGGGAAGGAGTGAGGGCTAAGAAAAATTACCTATTGGGTGCAACATTCACTATTTGGGTGATGGGTATGCTAGAAGCCCAAATCTCACCATTATACAATGCATCTATGTAACAAACCTGCACATGAACCCCACTGAATCTAACATTTAAAAACATAACTTTTAAAAAAAAGAAAATCTATTCTTGGGCACCAAGATATTCCAAACTCCAAACCAATGGCTTTTAACTGTAAATGTACATCAGAATCATCTGTGAGCTTTCAAGACACACACACACACACATACACACGCACGCACGCACGCGCACGCACACACACACACACCCCACACCCACTTGGTTCCCCATTCGAACCATCTGGATCAGAAACTCCTAGGGTAAGCATGGCCCAGGAATGTGTATTATATGTTAAGTCTCCAGAGATGCTAATATGTACCTCCCATCATAACCACAAGCCATCACCATTCCACTGGTGGCAGCTACCGAAATTGTAGATATTATCCCCCAAAGAAGAGTTAATCCAAATACTCCCTCTCATGATCAAGCTGAGAGCCTTCCACAGTTTTACTTTACAGTCTCTGATAAACTATCCCAGACAATTATAACCTATATTATTTTAAATAAAAGTCTGTTTGCATACCGAACATTTCCAAAAACAGGAAACAGGATTTGCCCAATAATGATTTATTGTATATTCATCAAGACTAGATTCTAATATTGAAGTCATTAGAGCCTCTTTCCCAATGCTCTACATCATCTGTACTTTTGGCAGAATGAACCACAGCAGATGACAAAATCATCTCTTCCTTATAGGCCATTATCTCCTGCTGTGGGGATTGGTCAATGAATAACTAGCAATTGGGCACCTATTATAACAGAGCACTATCCAGGTGCTATACTTTCACTTAATTTGTGTTTTTAAGAAAGTTAAAATGCAATTTGAGAGTCAACCCATGAGAAAATAAGCAACAGGAACAAAGGGCAAGGTATAAGTTTGAAGTCAAAGTTATATAAAGGAGGGAAGCTGTTGGCTGAGCTTATCAGAGAATAATTTGCGGAGGATGTCTGAGCTTGGTCCTAGGAAATAGCAATAATGAGGTTAGTAGAAAAACTTTGAAAAGATCACTTGAACTCAATTTGTAGTTCAAGAAATATTCACGGGAGATCTGCTACATGATCAATCCTGGAGTAGTCTATATGGTAGAAGACAAAGATGATGGGCACCCAGTCCTGTTCCTGAAAGGCTCATACTAACTCACAGCAAAGTACAAGTATTTATCATCTACACAAACAGCTGTTGGAAAAACATGGCAGGCTTCATGGAGGTGGTGTCTTTTTTAGCTAGGTCTTTAATATAAAGGAACTTGACAAGAAGAATATGAGGAAAATGACTTTCTAAGACAATGAAGCAGGCTGTATCTGGGGAATTAATGTATTTAATTTTCTCCAAATTGTATTGTATATATTTGTATATCAAATGCATTGTTTATATATTTACATAAAGAATATACATCCCTGAAAAGGAAAATATTCCTATTTTAATTATTCAGGCAGATAGATAACCAATGCCTCATAGGCAAATTGGCCACGTGTTCACAACAGCTGTTTGCACCTATGTTCCTCCAATGAGGGAAGAAAACATTGAAAAAACAGGATCGTTGACTTGCCTTCATTCTATGTCTCAACACATGCAATTCTGACTTAGAATTCTGTGTTTATCCAATTTTACCACAAAGCTTGCATTTATGGAAATATAAGATAAAAATAAATAAAGGCACTGGGAAGTGTTTGGGAAACATGACACATGTTAGCTTATAACTTGAGTATATGGCAGAGGCAGAATTCATTTCAATATCAAGTCTGTCGTCACCATTGAGAAAGAAAGGTTTGATGGACTACACGAATCACAGTGTTTATTTGTATTGAACGGTGTCACCATCTTTCAAGGCATTTTAAAAATCTATTTATATCCTTTTATGTTCTGAAAAATTCCTTGTTACTCCCATTATATAGATAAGAAAGTAAATGCAATGAAAGCCCATTATCTCACAACTAAATTGGTACCCAGCTTCAATTTCTAGTTAACTACTAATAAAGTGAAGCTTTATTGGCTCTTCATTTAACACTGTGATGTTCCGCCCTTGTCTCTGTGCCAGATCTACGTCTCCACCTTTGAAACAACTGCCTTTGATACCATGCCTAACATATTCTAAGGTTAAAAGGCAACTTAGAGTGCATTTTAGAAATACTCAGAGGGTTTGATGGATGTTAAAATGCTCTCATAAAATAACATCTTGATATGAGTTAATTGTGAATCAATGAAAAACATGTGAATCCTAATACATTCAAATAACTCATTGGTTCAAAAAAATAAGGCAGGTCTGCTTAGTGGAAAACATGCTGCCAACTCCCAGATATTTAAGCAAAAAATCATGACAGTCTAAATCCAACACATGCTGGATAGGTCTATCTCTGTGCCTAAGTTTAAAGAAGGCATTTTTGTGAGTGCTAAACAACCAGTCTCCTGAAAATCAGCCAAGCATTTGGAGATTATATTCTACTGCCCCATTAATGCTGTAAAGAAGTCTATGGAATGGCAACGTTCTCTGAAAAGGGTACCTGAATCACCTGGGAAGCAGACTCCCAAAGACAGTGAAGTCTGGCATTTATCAGATTAGACCACTTTCTGGTCTGCAGCAGCTTGAAGTAAAGAAAGGACTATTGGTTTCAGTTTTTCTGAAAACCTGGATCCTCATAAGGAAGGCCCTTCACAGTGAACTCATGCAAGTCCAAATTTAAATTCTGATTCAGCCCAGATGTCATCAATAATCACGGTCAACTCCCACTGGACTACATTAAAAATTGTCACCCTCAGAGACAAACTCATTACAGCTTCCAAAATGGATTAGGGCATTTGAGGTTTCTCTATTCTTAGATTATACCCAAGATCATTTAGTGCTTTGAAAGTCTGAAAGGTCATCAATATCTTTTTTTGGCTTTGAAATTAATCCAAAAGACTATAGACTCAATATAATAGAGAGTAGTATCACACAAGTTTTTATGAAAATATTCAGAAAATAGCATTTTTAAAAGATTTTCCTGCCACAGTTTGCCAGCTGTAATGATGAGTGAGGGGTGTCTGGAGTTAAGAAAGTCACCTGGGTTAGGACCCTATTTAAGCAACAGAGGCTCAACTCAAACTAAAGCAAAAAGGAAACTATTATGTTTACTGGGGTAGGCTCAGCATTGAAGAAAGCTGCTGGAGCCAACACCCCCAGGAACTCCTTACCTCCTGGATTCTCTCTCCATTCGCCTCTCATCCCTCCTCCTCATATGTTGGCTTCACTCTCTTCTGGAAGTTGGCCTTCTCTGCTAACAGGAGACATGGCTGCTAGCAGCCTCAGCCTTGCACCACCCCATGAATCACAGGGAAGGATGCTCATTGGTTCTGCTTGTATCACATGCTCAACTTACGTCCTGCGGATGAAGGAGTGTTAGTAGCTACACCTGGTACCCATACACAGCCAGAGATGGTGGGCTTGTGACTAGAGGAAGTACAGTGGGAGTGCTCTCTTGGCAGACTAAAAATAATAATAGTAACAGTGACGGCCTCTACAATTTTACTGTCTTCTACAATGGCCTGATAGATTGTGGAGGCTAAAGGTGTGTCTACTCGAGGAGGCAATTGTGGAAATGTTCTTTCCTCCTTATCACTTGTCAGAAAAGCACTCTTCCTCTAAAGCCAATGTTACAGTGAAGCACCCCAGATAATTTACCTGCTATTAACATATTTGGATATGAAGCCACTGGCTGCTGTACATCCCTATTCTAGGGGTTGACTCAGCATGGCTCTTGCTTTCGCTGGAAATAATAGAATCCCACATTTTACACAATTTTTGGACTCTCATAAGTGGTCCTATATGCTGGGGTTTTATATATGCAGAGTAAATTCTTGGGTTTCTGACCTAAGGCAAATCACTCTTCCTTAAATAATTGCCAATCTCTCTCACCTGTACTTTGATAAAAAGATGGAAATCCTCGAATGAGGTAGTTCTCAAACGTGGGCCCTAATCATTACCAGCATCACCTGGAAATGCAAATTGCAGCATTCCACCAAAGACCTAGTGGAGATTCTGACGCTGGTGCCCAGCAATCTGTTTTAATGAGCTCTCGAGGTGATAGCAAGCACACTGACATTTGGGAACCACTGTTCTACTGTATTTATTACTGACACCAGCACAATCAAATGAATGTGGGAAATGTGAGGAAATTCCCTCTTTCCAAAAAAGACAGACATGCTCCAAGGACATTGAAGTATCTGATGAGTCGAAAAATTGCCAAAATGGTTGCCTGAAAATAGGATATTTTGTGAATGGGACTCATGTCTGGGAATGAGGTAAAAAAGGATCATAAAATAAAGGCTATGCCTAGACAAATTATGATATTTTCTTACCAATGTAAGAGTATAATTCATTAAATCAATCCAATTCTGTGCATCAGAAAGAGAGGGGGACAGAGAACAGAAGAGACAATGCAGGAGGAGGAGTGGAAGGAGGGGGAGGAGGAGGAAGTTTGACTATGGCTGTGTTTTGGTTGGCTTTGCCCATTGCATTGCAAAGTAACTCAGAAGTTAAGCAGGATAAATAATAATATTAGCTAATGTTTAAGAAGAAAGGGGGAAGATCTAGTAAATGAGGACAGAAGCAAGGTAAACTATAAGTGATATAACAACAAAGAAAGTGTCATCATGCATAGAAAGATCAAGGACAGAACAGACTATAAAGTTGCATGTTATCATTACTATTTTTTTAAAGTGTTATGGGAACAAGAATTGAACGACAGTATCATGAATAGCATTGTAGATTAGATCAATGATTGTTTTTCTTAAAATTGACTCTAATACCAATGTATTTCCTTGTTAAGGTATGCTGGCTGAAGGGTACTGGTGTTTGTCCTAGAAGGTGCTCTGAGAGATTCTCTGTTCTTAGTTCTTATTAGAACTAATACGTTCTATGATCATGTCCTGCAGGGCCTAGCCATGCCAGGAGGCTGTGCGGCACATTATTGTTGCTTCATGTTGAGCAAATCTACACAGGTGTGGGTTAATCCAGTTTGTCAGGTGTTGCTAATGTGATCGGTGAATCTGACTGATATGAATTCATTCCAAAAGCCTGGCAGAATTTTGGAGAAAGAGCTAAGTTGCACATCCATATTTTTAAACCATTTTGTTTAAAATGCAGGGGAGACTGGTTGCAGTGGCTCATGTCTATAATCCCTGCATTTTGGGAGGCCGAGGTGGGAGGATGGATTAAGCCCAGGAGTTTGGGACCAGACTGGGAGACATCGTGAGATTCTGTCTCTACCAAAAATACAAAAATTAGCTTGGCATGGTGGCACAGCTGTAGTCTCAGCTACTCGGGAGGCTGAGGTAAGAGGATCGCTTGAGCCCAGGAGTTGGAGGCTCCAGTGAGCAATGTTTGCACCACTGCACTCCAGCCTGAGTGACAAAGGAAGAACCTGTCTCAATCAATCGATCGATCAATTAATCAATAAAATGTAGGAGATACAACATCTTAAGTCATTTGAAACTTCCAAGTCACATGTATATAGTCAATGGTGTGGTCAGCTTAGATACGAATATTGGTATTAGGAAGAATATGTAGCAAAGACATGGAAAGAACAAAATAAAAGGGCTCACAAGGAAATCCTGCTACACTCTATAATCACTGGAGTCATGTAAGATGTTGCTGACAATGGAACAACATTAGGAAAATAATATGCAGAATGTGAACAATTAAGCAAATGTCAAGTGCAGAGGGCCAACCCCTATAAAGAATAAATAATTGGTGAAGCATTTATTTCTTTAGTACCCAAGGGGAAAATAAATAGAAATGGAAGAAATAGAACTTGCTCAAAAGTGGTTTGGCAGTCTGAAGAGCAGCTGGATTTAATTTAGCTTTCCCAAGAAAAGAGAGGGATTTGGAGTTAACCCAACTTGACTGTTCAGATTAACTCAGCTTTTATACATTCATTCATTCATTCATCAACAAACCTCCACCAAGTGGCCGCCACACACCAGGCAGACAATGTGCTAGGCTTTAGGGAGGCCTGTCCCCATGCCTCCCCTGGGCTCCTCTCTGCCTCTTCCCCATCCTTTCATTTTGACACACTAACTCTTCCCTGAGGAGAAAGTATGCAGCCACATTCCACACTATTCAATTGTTAGACCACCTAGGATAATCTGAATAAACATAACCTATAACCTGAAAAGTTCAATCTTTAATGCATCAGTTGGAATCAAGTTCTATTTCTTAGTTAATCAAAAAGTAAGTCTCAAGAGATTACTTCTACTTTTGACCTAGTCCTGGAGAAGGCTCTAAGATACTAAAAGGGAGTTAAAGAAGCCCAGTGCCTGCCATTGAAAGGCTTCCTGTCTACAGTTTAAGCAACCAGAGAATACAAGATCATTTAAAATGAAGAGGCAAAAAAAAGATAGCCTAGTAAATAAAATACTAGAGGCTGGGTACGGTGGCTCATGCGTATAATTTCAATCCTTTGGAAGGCCAAGGTGAGATGCCAGGAATTAAAGAACAGCCTGGGAAACATAGCAAGATGCTGTCTCTAAAAAAAATATCCAGGCATGGTGATCAGTGCCTGTGGTCTTAGCTACTTGGGAGGCTGAGGCAGGAGGATCTCTTGGGCCCTGGAATTCGAGGTTGCAGTGAGCTATGATCACACCACTGCACTCCAGCCTGGACAACAGAGTGAGAACCTGTTTCAAAAATAAAATAAAATAAATATTAGAGAGAGGAAACACAAAATACATACATCTTTGCCTATCTTTCCTAGCTAGTTTGACATTGCAAGAACTAAAAGAGAAAGTAGCAGGCACATGTGGGTTATCAATGCCATTCGTCAAAAGTAATAATTGGCAGCTAGTATCTACTCTTCTTTGTGTAATGTCTTCCAGGATGTTGGGCACATATGAATCAGGTGTCTTCTTTCCATGCAGTGGTGTTGAGACATCTATGCATCTGGCTATTTCAGATAAGGACTGTGAGTCTGGAGTCTTGATAAATTTACACCATTCTGGCCTTTTCAAAAGAAAGTGAGTTTTATTCCAGCAGATTCAGGGTATAAAGAGAGCTGCCGCCTATGCCCATGCCATAGACCCTAGATAGCTGCCTTCCCCCGCCCATAGTTATGCCTTTAAGTTTGAGCATACACCCACATAATCAAAAAGTATAAACAAAGAATCAAGTCTGGTGAGGAGACCCCAGCCTGACTCAAAGGCTTAAGTAGCAGCCAGTGGATTCCTGATGCTTCAGACAGGAAAAAAAAAAAAAAAAAAAAAAAAAAAGGTCTATAGTATATCTGTCTCTTGTGCCAAGCTAGATTCAAAATCTCGAAGAAAAAAAAAAAAGTCCTTATTTCATGTAAAAGTACACCTAACCTAGCCAACCCTTAACTAGGATTTGACAACTCCTATTATGATAGAGCCTCAAATAAAAAATTATACTGTCATCTGAAATAATGCACAATTAGAGCCAGATATTGAAGATATAGTTACAGTTTATCTCAAAGGGATTAATTTAAAATACCAGGGAAAGGTCTGATTGCTATGTTTGGGGTGCCCTGACCCCAAGACCTACTATGAAATCAAAATGACTCACCTAATTCTCAGATGAGAATCACATTGTGAGTAGAGAAATTCCAGACTCAATGCTCTGAAGACAAAAATCATAAAAGCATGACTATGAAGAGTTGGAAGGACATTAGAGTTTCTACTATATCTACCATAATCTTCTACTTAATGTATCAATTCTCACTACAACATTCTAGAAAAATGGTCATCAAGTTTATTTGAACAAGGAAATGATTATCTTCCAACACAATGTTTACGTGAAGAGAAATCACTGGGTGCCTAAAATGATGTGTATTGCTTGATGTCTTTTCCTCATCCTAATGATAAATAATCATCTTTTCATACCTACGTGTAGAAGAATAACCTATGCCCCTATATGCCAAGAATTTTGATGCCTTCTTACCCTGCCTTTTCCCAGATTATATGAGCCAGTAAATCCGTCATGTGCCTAGCCTATCCATTCACACTAGATAAGCAAGACATTTATAGAGAAAAAAAAGAATATCACAAGTGTCAAATTAGTATCCACTTTCCAGTTCCAAAGTAACTAAAGATTCCATCTATGTTAAGTTAGAACCATTCATATTGATTGTGTGTTGCCTTACATACATATTGTTCTTCTTCATCTTTACATCCACAGAGAAGAGTCATAAAATGATACGGTTAAACAACTGGAAAATTCCTTAGGTGTCATCTACTTTGGCCATGCAGAAGAAAATAGAGAGATTTAAAAAAGAAATCCTGGGTAAAATATTTTACAAGGAAGAAATAGAAAGAAAAGCTGATTACATCAGATAAACCTGGACCTACTTATAGAAATGTGAGCCAAGGCCGGGCACGGTGGCTCACGCTTGTAATCCCAGCACTTTGGGAGGCCAAGGTGGGCAGATCATGAGATCAGGAGATCGAGACCATCCTGGCTAACACGGTGAAATCCCGTCTCTACTAAAAATACAAAAAATTAGCCAGGCGTGGTGGTGGGTGCCTGTAGTCCCAGCTACTCGGGAGGCTGAGGCAGGAGAACGGCGTGAACCCAGGAGGTGGAGCTTGCAGTGAGCCAAGATCACACCACTGCACTGCAGCCTGGGCAACTGCAGCCTGGGCGACAGAGCAAGACTCCGTCTCAAAAAAGAAAGAAAGAAAGAAATGTGAGCCCAGAGAAGTGGGAAGTTCCACATTTGCAAATCAGCCACCCAAATTGAAGGGCACGATTAAGACCAACAGAGCTAACAATCAAATACCAAGTAATATGCCAAGTACTTCACAGGTATGAACTCATTTAGTCTTTAAAATAACCTTATAAGATAGGTTCCAAAATTATTTCATTTTACAGATAAAAAATGTGGCTTTGAGAAATATGACTTCAAAATCTACACTCTTAAACTCTGTCATGTCTACCCATAGGTACTGTGGTACAGCACTAAATTCAGTTCTGAGATCCTGATGTCAAAAAAAAAAAAGCAGAAAACAATGATTATGTTAGCATTTTAATTTTCCAACAAATTAAATGGGGCCTTCAAAAGAGAAAAATTTTGAGACCAAGATTCAGAAAGAATAAATCATGCCTGGCCTTATGTTACAAATAGAGGACGTATTAACAGGCAGAAAAGAGTTTTCAACATTTTTTTCATAATCTGTTTCTTGTATAATCCTCCAATTAAAGCTGAGGACACAGTGCTGACCTGGAACCCAGCAGGTTTTCCGCAAGTGAAGAAGGCACAGAGGCTGAAGAATAAATAGGTCCTCCAGCAGAGGGTCCTTTGTTTGCAAAAGAAATTTTCCTCGTCTGGCTCAGTTTAACTTAGGAAGCAAGCCTAACAGGAGAGAACAGAGATCATGAAACTGATTAAAGCTTGTCTTTTGCTGCTTCATGTTCTGGATGAGATAAATGAGATAAATGAGAATAAAATCTGCAATAAAACAACCCGTTGAGGTAGCAATATACCAATTAAACTAAAACTCTTCTCTTGAATTGGGTTCAGCTGCATCTGTGATAATTCCTATTCTCCTTTCTTCCCTGCGCCACTGCAGGACACAGAGTTCCCCCAGCACCATGTCCACACACTGCTTTTCTGCATTCTGCTTACGTTGCTATAATCCAGATAGTTATTCATTCACAAATATTTATTGAGTCTCCATTACATGGGGTCCCCAACGCTAATGGAAGAGTTAGCCTTCAACAACTATCTACATCTGCTCATACCATCCCCTCTTCTCTTCTTGTTAATATGAAAAAATGTTCTATCAAAGCCCAATCACCCAAGTTTGTATTCTGAATTTTTTTTGTCCTCCTGTTTCTCAGAAACCTTCTTCATCCACTATCTCATCTCTGACATGATCGTCAAGCTTTTCTTTTCTATAGGATCATGCCCTATAACATACAAACATCACTTTCATAAAATTCCTGTCTTTACCATCATCTTCTTAAAGTTACCCATCTAAGTGTCAACTCCCAGCTCCACCCAAGCTTTTTAAAGAGGTATCTACACATCCTTTCTTTGCTTTTTTATCATACAGTCTTTAATCTAAATTACTCTTGATCGTGGTTATTTCCCAAAGATGGCCCAAAACAATTATGCTGGTTCTTGTATAAGCAGACTGCTCCTCAATTCAAACAGTAAAGTTTATTACCTCTGCCCTTGACTCGGGTCTGAACCTGTGACTATTTTGGTCAATATAATACATTGGAAGGGCTGCTATATACCTTGACCTGGCAGCTTCTGCTTTTCTTGGAGTGCTCCAGGAAGCAGCACTCTATCTCAGAAACTAGCCACCATGCTCTGAGAACCCAAGCTACATGGAGCGACCATGCATAGGTGCTCACCCATCTCAGGGCCTATGTGTCATCTATTTACTCTTCCAAAGAGACTCGTCTGTTTTCCTGCTCTACATCTCAGTAGTTCCACTCATCCTTCAAATCTGAAATTAAAAATTCTTTCCTAAGAGATGGCCTCATTTTAAATACTCCAACTCAAATCAAGTACCAGTATTGTAATTTGTCATCAAACATTATATTTCTAATCCATAGTATTTATCAAAATTTGTAATGAACATTGTATTTGTATTTTATATCTGTCTCCCCTAACAAACATAATCTTCATGTTTATGTTGTTCACCATCATGATAGGCAGCTTTCCACATGGCTCCCAATGATCCACAAATCCTGGTATTCATACTCTTGTATCATACTCTCCATTTGAGCATGGGCTGGACCTAGTGACTCACCTCAAATAAATATGGCAAAAGTGATGGAATATCATTTCCATAATTAGGTTGTAAAAGACTGTGAGTTGTGTCTTGCTAGCTGACTCTATTAGCTTCTCAAGTTGCATGCTTTGACAAAGCAAGCTGCCATGTTGAAAGGATGCAAATGGCAAATAATTGAGGGCAATCACTGCCCAACAGCCATCAACAAAGTAAATCCTGCCAACAATTATGTATGTGAGTTTGGAGGCAGATTTTTCCTCAGTTAAGCCCAGTGGACCCCTTAATTTTAACCTGTGAAATAGTGGTCCCAAGTAAGCCATGCTCAGATTTATGGCCCATGGATACTATGAGATAGTAAAGAAGTGATGTTTTAAGCCACTAAGTTTTAGGGTAATTTGGTAGGCAGCAATATAATCATTGTGTCTCCAATACAAAAATAAATAAATAAATTTTATTGTCATATTTAGAGCTATTCTAAGCACTTCATATGTATTTATTCATTTAATCATGACAACAACCTCAGGAGATAAACACAATTATTTTCCTACTTACATATGAGGAAAGTGAAGCAGAAAGGTTAACTGCCAAAGTTCACTCAGCTAAGTAAGGATTAGAGTGAGTGCTCAGATTAGATATTTTAATACATAATCATTAATTCATTCATTTAGCAAATGAACGAATAAATGAATATCCCTATTGCTCTGAAAAGCAAGAGAATAAATATTTCAGGGACTACTAAAACACTTTTAGCACTTAAAAAAATTCAGTGAAATTAATCAATGCCCATGTAATGGACTCTCAGTGTGTGTTAGTACTTTGTGGCCCTGTTGTTGGCATAAAATAGCTGCTCCCTTAATCCAATATGCACTGTAAATATTACGTATACTTTATGCTATCTACAGGTCGGTTTAGGAAATCACACAGAAGAATCTGGTCATTAGCCAGGATGTATCGCATGAGATTTATGGCTGAGACAGGTGAATCTGACCATTTTATTCGACATAAATTACCAGCTTCAGTTGTAAGCAAACCACTTATCTATCTTGAATAGCTAATGGACATTTTATAGGATATCTTCTTGTTTCCCATTCTGTGCTGTGCTATGTAATGCCAGCTCCTTCACACCAGCAAGTTGGATCATGTGGTTCATATCGGATGACTTCCTTGCTATGATTTAGGTGTGGTTTCCAAATAATATAGTTCCAGAATATGGCTTGACTCCAAAGACTGAGACCAGCCTGATCACACATCTTTACCATATCCCTTATTAGAAGCAAAAATGAACCCTCAACAGTATTCATTTCAAAAGTTTGATTTGAATAAAAGAGAAATGGGTGGGACTAAATTCTTCAACACTAATCCTGTTTTACCTCCCGGGATTCTGTGGGTGTTTGGGCAGTAATGTAATAACAAATATGCTGATATGTGTCTGAAAAGAATGTTACATGACCATGAGTCATTATGCCCATTGCTTCAAGGCTGTTTAGGTAGCTGGCAGGAAGCAGTATGTGTCTCCAGAGCATAAAATTGGCCGCAAAGTAGGTAGGGCCTATGAAAATATTGATGTAATGTAAACATTGTATTTCTAAACTATTTACAAGGTCATCCCTACCCTACATGAGAGGTCAACTCTACCTCTAAGAGGTCCCACATGGACTTCTACAACATTCTTTGGGTTTTGGCACTTTTGCAGCACAGCTCACTTCTGAAGTGTGTGGGAAAGGCTGAATAAAGTCATCAAAAGAACCCTTGATTTAGAGTTCATCTGTGGGATTTTCATTCAAGTCAGTTCACTTGGCTATAGTTTACTCAAAAATGAAAATAATCTTACCTCCTTTTTTTTAGGATTAGCCTCCTTTCCACAGCTTGATAGAATTCCCAGTGATGATAAACTATCTCTTTCTGATATCTCTCAGGGGCAATTTCACTCTGAGAGACAACATTAGCACATCACCCCATGGTCACCTAAACTTGCCCAGAGATTTTTCAATATCTACACCTCTCTTCTAATTTACATCCTAGTAACTTCAAACTGTGTGGAAAATAAAAAGTAGCATCTCCTCTCCAAAAGTTTGGGGACCGCTACCCTTAATAAGAAAGCATATAGGGAAGGAATGGCAATCACTTATGTATAAATCAGTTAATCTGATTATCCACCTTCTACAACACTCCTAAGACAATGTGTTTATTCTTACTTACAGTGAGACTGCTTTAAATTAAGAAAGGGGCCCTGCAGTAGCAGTTAATATTTATTAAACATTAATTTAATCCTCACAATAACCTGGAAGTAACGGATTTTACAAATGGGGGTTCTCAAATACAAAGAAGTAACTTTCCTAAGATCACGTGGCTCACATTGATAGAGTGATTGAACCACCTTAAACCAGAGACTTAGCCACACCTGAATCTAACTCAAGGAAACATCTTATTCTTCAGCATGACAGGCCAGATCAGGATTGAGAGGCTAAAGTTTAAATCAGGTCCTCAGCTTCCTTTCTTAGCATGTTTTTCCCACCTCAGCCATCCAGTCCTTTCCCACACTCCAATAAGTCTGTTTTCCAGAAAACACAAGTTACCAGTCAGGATATGTTAAGATAAATCATTGCTTTGCCTCCCCTGAGGATATTTGCATTTAAGACACCTTGCTCTATTTTTCAACCTAAAAGTTTCTCAGAAAGTTGCCATTAAAGAAATGTTAGACATCTATCAGCAAATGTGGAGGAAAGAATGGGCCAGAAATGTGTAATTAAGGCAGAATTTTCCTTCATGCTTCAGAAAGCACACCACATGGAGCTACCAATTCACTCATAATTTCTTGTCCAGAGATTCCTACTTTGCTGCTAAATGAGGAATAGAAATTGCATCCAAGTCTGTTAAAGTCAGCTTTAGTCCTTTGGGGTTTTTTCCCCAAGTTGGTGGATGAGGGGCTTTTAGCATGCCTCAGCCACTTGGAAATAGAAAGATAGTGCATACATATCGACTTTGTGAACTTTAATTCAGGAAGGAAAAAGGAAATCTACCAGAATCATGAAGGACGCTACATCCTGAGGAGGAGAACATAGGCAAATGGCCCCTATATAGGTACAGCTGATAAAACTGACTGAAGCCCTAGTATGTGAGAGAGGCAGAGAGCCTCCCTCTATGACTCACCTTTCCCCTAAGGATCTGAGCAACCCAGGCCAGGGAGAGCATTTTGTTTCTCCTAAGCTCTGGAGCTAAAATGGGGAGAAGCTTGGACATACTGTGAGAGAAAGACATTGAGAAAAGCTGTAGACATTTTCCCAGGCCAGAACCAAGAGGAGAATGTCATTTTTATTCTGAGTGCATACAAAATCAGCCATTCTTTGGTAACACAGCATCATGGCTGCACAGGCATTTTACTCTTGGGCCAGAGATTGGAGCACCTGCTCTGAAGCAGGGTAGGGGCCTCCACAGCTAGGACTGTGGAAAGTACCTCAGGAGTAGATCCTGGAATTGTGCTCACCCCATCACAGGCGTGGAGTGGGAGGAGAGCTGCTACCGCTGCAGTTTTTTGGGGTGATGAGATTTGCAGCCAGGGCCACCTTGGTGACCTGAAACTGGTCTGAGTGTGCCATTGCTGTGTGCACCAGCATGCTCCACTGAGATCATGGTGAAGCAGGGCCCTCTCCACTCTACTCCCAGGCAGATCTCCAGGCATTTAGACCATTTCCTCATCTGGATCAGCAGCCTGAGATGGCCTAACATTGGGGCCCTCTCCACTCCACGTGCAGGCAGATCTCCAGGCATTCAGAGCACTTCCTCACCTGGGTCAGCAGCCTAAGTTGCCCAACCTTTCCTGCACAGAGATCCTGGTCCAGGAGGGCCATCTCCACTCCATGACCAGGCAGATATCTAGGCATTTGGAGTGCCTATTCACCTGGAGAAGCAGCCTGACCCACCCCACCCTTCCTGTGTAGAAATTCTGTTATAGGGAGACCTTCTGTGCTTCAAACCCAGGCAGATCTGAAGGCATTCAGAGCACCTGCTTGCCTGGTTCAGAAGCCTGAGCTGCCCCACCTGCCTGCACAAAGATCTTGGTGTAGGTGGTAGTGGAGGGCTTTCTACTCTATGCCCAGGCAGATCTTGAGGCATCTGGAGCACTCACTCTCCTGGATTAGTTGAGGCTGCCTGCTTCTCTATGCAGAGAACTTGGGAATGAGGAGATTTCCCAACACTACACCTACACACACCTCTGGGCACTTAGTCACCACCCACTGGATTCTTCCTCAGAGCTGGTGCTTGTGCCTGCCATTGGGGGACCCATAGACGGATATGCCTGGTCTGGCTCTGACCATCTTGGCCCCCTTTCTCCTGCAGCTGAGCAGAGAGCTCAAACCACTGTGTACTCCATGAATCAACCCATTTCCTGAGGCAATGGAGAGTTCTTCCAGTAAACAAGGATCAAGTATATACCCAGCATGTTGGCCACAGTCTGGCTGTTACAAGCATGATATCCTGGCTTATAGGTTGAACTGCACAGCCCAACATAAATCCTGCTAACAAAAGTACATAGGATATAGAAACAAAGCCAAAAGACTCTACACAGCATTTTCTACAGTTACACCCTCTATGGAGGAGGAGAAAGGGAAAGGGAAATAAAAAAAAACTACAGGGAAGGAAAAAGAGAAGAATCCTACCTGCATGAAATATTTATAAAAATTAGAAGTTCCAGTATCTCCAGATGAGAAGGAACCAGTGCAAGAATTCTGATACCATGAGAAATCTGAATATACTTATGCCACCAAAGAATCACACTAGCTCTCCAGAAATGGTCACTAACCAAAATGAAAACTCAGAAATGACAGATAAAGAATTCAAAGCATGGATTACAAGGAAGAGTAATGAGATCCAAGACAAGGTTGAAAATCAGCACAAAGAAACTTCTAAACCAATCCAGGAAATGAATGAAGAGATAAACATTTTTAAAAGAATCAATCTGAGCTCTGGGATTGAAAAACTCACTTTCAACCAGGTATTGCGATACACACGTATAGTCCCAGTTATTCTGGAGGCTGAGGCAGGAGGATCACTTGAGTCCAGGAGTTCAAGGCTGCAGTGAGCTATGATTGTGCCACTGAACTCCAGCCTGGGAGGCAGAGTGAGACCCCATCTCTAAAACAAAAAGAAGAGAAAAGAAGGGAAAAGAAAAGAAAATCTTACTTAAGGAATTTTAAAATACAATTGAAAGTTTATCAATAAACTGGACAAAGCAGAAGAAAGAATTTCAGAGCATGAAGATCAGTCTTTCAAGCTGACAGATAAAAATAAAGAAAAAAGAATTTTAAGAAAAGAACTGTTTGAGAAACACAGGATTATGTAAACCAACCAAACCTATGACTTATTGACATTCCTGAGAGAGAAAGAGAAAAAGTAAACAACTTCAAAAACATAGTTTAGGGAATAATTCAAGAAAGTTTCCTTCATCTTAGTAGAGAGGTAGACATTCAGATACAAGAAATCCAAAGAAAACCTTCTAGATATTATACAAAATAAACAGCACCAAGGCATATAGTCATCAGAGTGTCCAAGATCAATGTTAAAGAAAAAAATCCTAAAGGCAACTAGGAAAAAAAAGGTCAGATCATGTACAGGGGAACCCTATTAGGCTAACAGCAGACTTCTCAGCAGAAACCTTACTATCCAGAGGAGATTTGGGGGCCTATTTTCAGCATTCGTAATGACTAGAAATTCCAACCAAGAATTTCATATCCTACCAAACTAAACTTTATAAGTGAAGGAGAAATAAAATCTTTTCCAGACAACTATGCACTAAGAGAATATATTACCACTAGACCGGCCTTACAAGAGATCCTTAAGGGAGTTCTAAACATGGAAATGAAAGAACAATACCTGTGACCACAAAACACACTTAAGTACATAGACCACATACCCTATTAGGCAACTACACAATACAAACTACAAAGCAACCAGCTAACAACTTCACAGTAAGATCAAAACCTAACAAATCAATATTAAACTTGAATGAAGGTAGTTTAAGTACACCACTTAAAAGGCACAGAGTGGCAAGTTGGGCTAAAAGAAATAAGACCCATCCATCTGCTGTCTTCAAGAAACCAATCTCACACATAATGACACCCATAGGATCAAAGTAAAGGGTTGGAGAAAGATCTACCACACAAATGGAAAACAAAAAAGAGCAGGGGTGACCATTCATATATCAAATAAAATAGACTTTAAACCAACATCAGTAAAAAAAAGGAGGGGGGGAGAAAAAGAAAGGCATTACATAATGATAAAAGGTTCTAATCAACAAGAAGACCTAACTATCCTAAATATACCTGCACCCAAAATTGGAGCATACAGATTCATAAAATAAGTACTTCTGGACCCATGAAAAGACTGAGACGGTCACAAAATAATAATTAAGGACTTCAACATTTCACTGACAGCATTGGACAGATCATTGAGGCAGAAAACTACCAAAAAATTCTAAATTTAAATTGAACACTTGACCAATTGACACTAATATATATCTACAGAATACTTTGTTCAACCACAGACTATACAATCTCCTCATCTCCGCATAGAACATACTCCAAGATTGACCACATGCTTGCCCATAAAGCCAGTCTCAATAAATTTGAGAGAAAGGAAATTATACCAGCAATCTCTCAGACAACAGTGGAATAAAGACAGAAGTCAATATCTTTATTGATCCCTAAAAAACCATAAAATCCCTAAATCCCATAAAATCCATAAAATCCAAAAAACCGTAAATCCCTAAAAGGGATTTAAAGATCCATAAAAAACCATACAATTTCATGGAAATTAAACAACCTGTTCCTGAATTACTTCTGAGTAAACAACAAAATTAAGGCAGAAATAAAAAAATTATTTGAAATAAGTGAAAATAGAGATACAACATACCAAAGTCTCTATGATGCAGCAAAAGCAGTGTTATGAGAAAATTTTATAGTGCTAAACGCTTACCTCGAAAGTTAAATCTCAAATTAACAATCTAACATCACACCTAGAGGAACTAGAAAAACAAAAACATACTAACCCCAAACTGGCAGAAGAAAAAAAAATAACTAAAATCAGAGCAGAACTGTACAAAATTGAGACCCAAAAAAATCATACAAAAATTCAAAAAAACCAAAAGGTGGTTCTTCAAAAGGATAAACAAGATTGATAGACCACAGGCTAAATTAACAAAGAAGAGAGAAAAGATCCAAACAAGCACAATCAGAAACAACAAAAGTGAAATTACCATCAATCCCACAAAAATACAAAAAAATCCTCAAAAACTATTATGAAAACCCCTATGCACACAAACTAGAAAATCTAGAGGAAATGGATAAATAACTGGAAACACACAAGCTCTCAAGACTGAATCAGGAAGAAAGTGAAACTCAGAACAGACCATTATCAAGTTCTGAAATGTAATCAGTAAGAAAAAAATCTACCAGACAAAAAAGTTTCCAGACCAGATGGATTCACATCAAAATTCTATCAGATGTACAATGAAGCAATGGTACCAATTCTACTGAAAGTATTTTTAAAAATGGGATGAAGGACTTCTCCCTAATTCATTCTACAAAGTCAGTATCAGCCTGATAGCAAAACCTGGCAAAGACACAGTGAAAAAAGAAAATTACAGGGCAATATCCCTGATGAACATAGATGCAAAAATTCTCAACAAAATACTAGCAAACTGAATCCAACAGTATATCAAAAAGTTAATTCACCATGATCAAATAGGCTTCATTCCCAGAATGCAAAGGTAGTTTGACATATGCAAATCAATAAATGTGATTCACCACATAAACAGAATTACAAACAAAAACCATATGATCATCTCAACAGATATGGAAAAACCTTTCAATAAAATTCAACATCCCTTCATGATAAAAACCCTCAACAAACTAGGCATTGAAGGAACATACCTCAAAATAATAAGAGCATCTATGACAAACCAACATCAGACTGAACAGGCAAAATTTGGAAGCAGTTCTCTTGAGAACTGGAACAAGACAAAGAAGCCCACTCCCACTATTCCTATTCAACACAGTACTTGGAGTGCTAGCCAGAGCAATCGGGGAAAAGGAAAGAAATAAGAGGCATCCAAATAGGAAAAGAAGAAATCAAACGCTCTCTCTTCTGGAAAATATGAATCTATATTTAGAAAACCTTAAAGACTCTGTCAAAAGGCTTCTGGAACTGATAAACCACTTCAGGGAAAGTAAAGTTTCAGGATACAAAATCAATGTACACTGTACGTCAGTAGCATTTCTATGCACCAATAATGTGCAAGCTGAGAGCCAAATCAAGAATTCAATCCCATTTATAATACTCACAAAAAATTAAAATACCTAGGAATACACCTAACCGAGGAAGTGAAAGAGCTCCATGAGGAGAACTACAAAACACTGCTGAAAGGAATCATAGATTACACAAACAAATGGGAAAACATTCCATGCTTATGGATTGGAAGAATCAATATTAAAATGGATATGCTACCTAAAGAGATCTACAGATTCAATACTATTCCATTAAACTACCAATGTCACTTTGCACAGAGCTATTAAAAACTATTTGAAAATTCATATAGAGGGCCGGGCGCAGTGACTCACGCCTGTAATCCCAGCACTTTGGGAGGCCAAGGCGGGCGGATCGTGAGGTCAGGAGATCGAGACCATCATGGCTAATACGGTGAAACCCCATCTCTACTAAAAAAAATACAAAAAATTAGCCGGGCAAGGTAGCAGGCGCCTGTAGTCCCAGCTACTCGGGGGGCTGAGGCAGGAGAATGGCGTGAACCCAGGAGGCGGAGCTTGCAGTGAGCCGAGATCGCGCCACTGCACTCCAGCCTGGGTGACGGAGCAAGACTACATCTCAAAAAAAGAAAAAAAGAAAAAAAAAATTCATGTAGAACCAAAAAAGAGCTTGAGTAGCCAAAACAATCCTAAGCAAAACAATCCTAAGCAAAAAGAACAAAGTCAAAGACTTCACAACTTCAAACTATACTATAAGGCTATAGTAACATGGTACTGGTGCAAAAGCAGACTCTCAGAGCAATGGAATAGAATAGAGAACCCAGAAAGAAAGTTGCAAACCTACAGTCATCTGATCTTTTACAAAGTTGACAAAAATAAGTAATGAGGAAAGGATGCCCTATTCAATAAATGATGTTGGGATAGTTGGCTATCCATATACAAAAGAATGAAACTGGATTTCTGTTTTTCACCATATTCAAAAATTACCTCGTTAGATTAAAGACTTTTTAATGTAAGACCTCAAATTATAAGAATCCTAGAAGAAAACCTAAGAAACATCATTCTGGACATTGGCCTTGGGAAAGAATTTATGACTAAGCCCTCAAAAGCAATTGCAACACAAACAAAAATGACAAGTGGGAAGTAATTAAACTAAAGAGCTTCTGCACAGCAAAAGAAACGATCAACAGAGTAAACAGACAACCTACAGAATGAGAGATAATATTCAGAAACTATGCATTCAACAAAGGTCTAATATCCAGAATCTATAAGGAACTTAAACAATTTTACAAGCAAAAAACAGATAACTCCATTTAAAAATGGGCAAAAAAACATAAACAGACACTTCACAGAAGAAGACATCCAAGCAGCCAACAAACATGAAAAAATGCTCAATGTCACCAGTCCTCAGAGAATTGCAAATCAAAACCACAATGAGATATCATCTCATACCAGTCAGAATAGCTATTATTAAAAAATTTTTTTAAAAATCACAGATGTTGGTGAGGCTGTGGAGAAAAGAGAATGCTTATGCGCTATTGGTGGAAATGTAAAGTAGTTCAGCTACTGTGGAAAGCAGTTTGTAGGTTTCTTAAAGAAATTAAAACAGAACTACCATTCAACCCAGCAATCTCATTACTGGGTATTTATCCAAAAGGAAATAAATCATTCTACTGCAAAGACACATGCACTCGTATGTTCACCACAGCACTAGTCACAATATCAAAGACATGGAATCAACCTAGGTGCCCATCAATGGTGGATTGGATTTTAAAAATGTGGTATGGGGCCAGGCATGGTGGCTCACGCCTGTAATCCCAGCACTTTGAGAGGCCAAGGCGGGTGGATCACGAGGTCAGGAAATCGAGACCAACCCAGATAACATGGTGAAACCCCATCTCTATTAAAAATACAAAAAATTAGTTGGACTTGGTGGCACACATCTGTAATCCCAGCTACTGGGGAGGCTGAGGCAAGAGAATCACTTGAACTCAGGAAGTGGAGGTTGCAGTGAGCCGAGATTGCACCACTGCAATCTAGCCTGGGCGACAGAGTGAGACTCCGTCTCAAAAAAAAAAAAAAAAAAAAAAAAGGTAGTACATATACACCATGGAATACTACATAGCCATAAAAAGGAACAAAATCATGTCCTTTGTAGCAATATTTATGTATTTGGAGGCCATTCTCCTAAGTGAACTAATACAGGAACAGAAAATTAAATACTACATGTTCTCACTTATAAGTGGGAGATAAACACTGGGGACTCATGGACAAAAAGGTGGCAACAATATACACTGGGACTACCAGAAGGAAGAAGGAGCAGAGAAAGGGTTGAAAAACTATTGGGTATTATGCTCAGTACATAGGTGATGGGCTCAATCATACCCCAAACCTCAGCATCATGCCATGTACTCAGATAACAAACCTACACATGTACCACCTAACTCTAAAATAGAAGTCGAAATTATTTTTAAAAAAGAAAAAAAGAAAGCTTTAGCATTTTTTTTCTCTTTTTTCTGGGGGAAAAAAACAAAATTCAGCTTTATTATAACATAAAGCTCTACAGCATACCCAGAATCAAAATATATAAATGATGGTTGATACCCTTGGGGACATCAAATCTCACTAGAAAGACAGAGCACACATATGAAGACATTAGGCAGTTCAAGAACAACAGAAAGGAATATTCAATAATGTGTTATATAATTTGGATGTTTGTCCCCTCCAAATCTCATATTAAAATATGATCTCCAATGCTGGAAGTGGGGCTTGGTGGGAAGTATGTGGACCAAGGGGGTGTATCCTTCATGAGCGGCTTGGTAGACTCCCTGCAGTAATGAGTTCACACAAGAACTGATTGGTTAAAAGAGCTTGACATCCCTCTTGCTCCCTCTCTTGCCATATGAAACGTCAGCTCCCCTTTGCCTTCCTCCATGATTGAAAGCTTCCTGAGGCGTCACCAGAAGCAGATGCTGGTGCCATGCTTCTTGTACAGCCTGCAGAACCATGAACCAAATAAACCTCTTTTGTTTATAAATCACCTAGTCTCATATATCTTTTATCGCAATGCAGAATGGACTAACATGCAAGGACTCTCCATTCTTAGAACGAATAGTCTAGTGAAGGAGAGAGATGCATTAAAAAATAGAGAAATAATTCAAATTCTAAGAGTGACAAATACTGGGAAAAAATAGCATAATAGGAAAGCTGTTATGAGCAGAACTGTGTCCCCCTAATATTCATATATTGAAATCCTAACCCCTAGTACCTCATAATGTAACTATTTTGGAGACAGGATATTTAAAGAGATAATTAAGTTAAAATGATTTCATTAGGATGGGCTATTCCAATCTATTCCAGTATGACTGATGTACTTACAAGAAGAGGGAATTTGGACACAGACACAGAGGGAAGACCATGTGAAGACACAGTGAGAAGATGACCATCTACAAGCCAAAGAGAGAGGCCTTAGAAAAAACTAAATCTGACAACACTTTGATTTCAAACTTCTAGCCTCCAGAACTGTGAGAACATAAATTTCTGTGGTTCACCTGCCGAGTCTGTGGTACTTTGTTATGGCAACCCTAGAAAATTAATACAGAAGCCTACCTTAGCTAATATTGTCAAGGAAGTTTTCTGTGAGGTGATGACAAGTAACATCGGGTCTGAAACTTAAAGGAGCATTGTCTGTTCCAAGTAGAGAAAATGTCAAGTGCAAGAGACCAGAGATAGAAATTTCAAAAAACAGAAAGAAGTCAATATATCTGTGGCACAAGGAACGGGGGTGTGTGATAAATTGTGTTCTGGAGAGCATAGAAATGCTCTCTCCCATTTCACAGGGATGATCTTCAAGTATAGATAATGGGATGGGGGTGAGAAGGGTAGTCCTTGGATATGAACTGAGGACAATTCTCCCATCATAAAAGGAGGAAAGGTAAAAAATGAGTGAGTAGATACATGTCAGTTTTTATCTATTCTTTCAAAAATAAATCACGAGGCAATGTTATCAGCTGAGGAAGTTAGAAGACAAAAAAATGTCACCTCAGTAAGTGGGAGAGTGAATGTAGGAAAGACGTTAGTAGGATTGACAGTCTATGTTGAGTGCCCATTTTAGATCTGTAGTTACAATTTGAAAGGAAGAAAGCACAGTTGCTCAATTTTCTCCAATGATGCTCAGCTGTTAGATAAAGAGTCAAAGTAGGCAGAGTTAATTTTAATCAGGGTTCTGGTGTTACAGATGATTACAACTGGGGACAAAAGAATAAAGAGTGTTTGTTTTTAAAGACTAGCTATAGTATCTGATTAAGAAAGCTACACTCCTCCCTCTTTTCCTCCTTTGTGAACTCAGTAGTCTACAGGGCTTTGTATCAACTGTCAAGAATACCAGTGGTAGGGTAGAATAAAGCCAAATTATGAAGAGTCTTAAAAGCCCAGATTGGAAATTAGACTCGATCATGGAGAAAATAGGCCGTCATTCATGATATTTTAAACAAGTAAGTGATAAGATTTTAAAAACCTAACATGGTTTAGATAAGAGGGAAATTGGCAAAGGAGCAGGAGGTTTCCTCTCCTCTCTTGAGTAATCGGGACTTGTGAGCATTTATATGTTCCTAAGTTTACACAGTAGAAAAGCTATGCCATAGTTAAAAAGCATCCTAGCAAATCAATTTTATCGACTGTGCAAAGTCCAGTAAAGAAAAATTAGTGAAATGTGATTCCCATATTCCAGGGACTTTTGTTATAAGCATGATGACCAAAAGCAATGAATTTTTACAAAAAATTTAAAATTCCAGTACTATTCCATTGTCCCAAATGATACTCTTATACTCGTTAAACCACAAGCCTCATTGCTGTCTCTGAAAAATATTACTACCATAACAACTAGACCAAACATACTGACATTAAGAGAACAAAAACAGAATGCAGATTAAAACCTTCTGTAACAAATTCCAAAATATGGGTATAAGCCATTTACTTGTTAAAAATTCCACACTTTCAGAATCTTGAGGTCCTTCATGGGAAGGATAATTGACTTGACATGTTCATACTAATGGCTGTACCATAATGATTTTGCTAAAAAGTTAAAGGAAAAAAGCCATTGCTCAACCATTCAGGCTATATCTGGGAGAGTCAAGATATACAAGTTTGATTTGGAGATACTGATTGGGAGTTGAGGGGAGGAACAATTCTAATTGTGTCCATTGATCACTTTCTAGACCAATATATTACTTAGGGTATGGGTCAAGATGCTGTACCAAAGGGTCCCCAATACACAAGTGACTCAAACAAAACACAGATGCATTTCTCTTCCACATACCAGTCTGAAAGAAGCTTGCTGTATTCTAAGAGCTCACTCAATGGTCCAGGTGGATTTCATTGTGTAGCTCTGTCATAACTGAAGGCAAAAGTTCTTAAATGTTTTGTTCTCAGGATCCTTTTATACTCTTAAAAAGTATTGAGGACTCTAGGCTGGGCATGGTGGCTCACACCTGTAATCCCAGCATTTTGGGAGGCCAAGGTGGGCGGGTCACAAGGTCAGGAGATCGAGACCATCCTGGCTAACATGGTGAAACCCCGTCTCTACTAAAAATACAAAAAAATTAGGTGGTGGGTGCCTGTAGTCCCAGCTACTCGGGAGGCTGAAGCAGGAGAATGGCATGAACCCAGGAGGCAGAGCTTGCAGTGAGCCGAGATTGTGCCACTGCACTCCAGCCTGGGTGACAGTGTGACTCCATCTCAAAAAAAAAAGTATTGAGGACTCTGAATAGATTTTGTTTATGCAGGAAATATCTGTTGATAATTACTATATTAGAAATTAGAAGGAAAAAGAAATTTGAACTTAAAAAATATTTAAGTATTAACTTATTTTTTAAAACTATAATCAACCCATTGTTTGTTAACAAAAGTAACTTCTTTTATGAATTCTTTGTCATGCAGTTCATAAGTCTCTATTCCTTTAGAGTCAGTAACTAGTGCTTTATTTTGACCCTTTGGAGATGTCATGTTTCCCTGATTGTTTGTGATCCTGTGGCCATGCACTGATGCCTGCACATTTGAAGAAGTAGGCACATATTCCAGTCTTTACAGAATGGCGTTTGCAAGGAAAGCCCTACAGTAATCAGCCCACACAGAGATTCTGGGCAGGCTATCTGGCATGGTACGTGGCCAGGCCTGGGCAAGTTGGGTGTCTGGGTCAGCAGGTAGGTGGGCTTGGCACTTGGGTTTGCAGGGTAGGACCCAGAGCCTTGGTTCACTTGGACAGGCCTGCAGCTTGGGTCTGCTGGAGTGGGTGGACCCTGGGTCCATGAGACCAACCTGGCACTGGGGTCCACTTGCATGGGCCTGCTCATTGGGTCTACAGGGACAGGCCTGGAGCCTGTATCCACAGGGGCCAGCCTAAAGCCTGGACCCATGGAGGCTAACCTGGTACTGGGGAAGGCCTTCTTCAGCCTGCATATTCAGGGGCTGGCCTGGCACTGAAATGGGCCTAGCACCTGGATCCATGGGGACAAGCCTAGAGCCTGAATCCACAAGAGCTGGCCTAGCACTGGAGTGGGCCTGAAGCCTGGGGCCATTGGGACTGGCCTGTAACTGAGTTTACTGGCATGGTCCTAGGCTGGAGTCTGAGTCAGAGCATGGTGCTCACTTGCTCACTCCACTCTCCTTCTGCCATAGAAAGGGTGTATTTCTCCCCACTGTGCTGTCTAGGGTTGGGGCTGGGGTGATGCAAGTAATGTGAAATTGTCGTTCTATACCCTCTCCAATGTATTTTCTTATTTGTGTGCTACACCCAGGTGGTATAATCTCTCATCTGGTTTCTTTAGTTCCTGTGAAAGCATTTCCATGCGTGGACAGTTGTTCAAATTGATGTTTCTGTGAAAGGATGGATGAGCGTTGGAAAATTCTATTCTACCATCTTGCTGATATTAGTCATAATATATTTCATTTTTTAAATCTTCTTAAAAAGATAATAAAAAGAGTGGCATTGTTTGACATGAAACTAGAAATCAAAAATAGGAGGAAAATTGGAAATTTCACAAATACATGGAAATTGAACACTCCTAAACAATCAATTGGTCAAAGAAATCAAAAGGTAAATTTTAAAAACTCTGATACAACCAAAAATGGAGAAACGTAACATATCAAAACTTATGAGAGGCAATGAAAGCAGTTCTAAGAGGGAGCTGCTATTTAAATACTATATGTAAGCATATAATATAAATGCTTATATTAAGAAAAAAGAATAATCACAAATAAACAACCTAACTTTAAACTTTAAGGAACTAGAAAAAGAAGGACAAACTTAACTCAAAGTTAGCAGAAGGAAGGAAATAATGAAGACCATAGCATAAGTAAGTAAAATAGAGATGAGAAAGGCAATAGAAAATATCAACAAAACCAAGACCTGGGTTTTTAAAAAGATAAATGAAATTTACAAAGCTTTAATTAGACTAACTATGAAAAAGGAAGAATCAAATAGATAAAATTATAAATGAAAGAGAAAACACTACAACTGATAGCACAGCAACAAAAAGAATCATAAGAGAATACAATAAACAGTTATATGCCAACAAATTAGATAACCTAGAAGAAATGAATAAATTCTTAAACACATGCAACCTACCAGGACTTAATCAAGAAGAAATAGAAAATCTGTACAGAACAATAATGAGTAAAGAAGTAGAAACAATAATCAAAAATCTCCCAGAAAAGACAAGCTCAGGACCAGATGGCTCTACTGGTGAATTTTACCAAACATTTAAAGAATTAATGTCAATTCTTCTCAAACTCTTCCAAAAAATTGAAGAGAACATTTCCAAATTCGTTTTTCAAGGCCAACATTATCCTCATACCAAAGCCAGATAAAGACATTATGAGAAAAGAAAATCATACTCCATTGGCCCTGATAAACATAGATGTAAAAAATTCTCAAGAAATACTCAAAAATTGAATCCAACAGCACATTAAAAGGTTCAAGTGGAACCTATCCCTGGGATGCAAGGGTGATTCAACATGCAAAAATCAATAAATGTGATATACCGCATTAACAGAATGAAGAATCAAAACATATGATTATCTCAAACAATGCAGAAGAAAAGCATTTGACAAAATTCAACATCCTGTTATGATAAACACTTTATTAATTCATTTCTTAAAAGCATGATAAACTCAATGTTCGTTAACACGTAACTTATTTTATAAAAAATAAATATATCTTGGCCTGGCGCAGTGGCTCACACCTGTAATCCCAGCACTTTGGGAGGCCGAGGAGGGCGGATCACGAGGTCAGGAGATTGAGACCATCCTGGCTAACACAGTGAAACCCCGTCTCTACTAAAAATACAAAAAATTAGCTGGGCGTGGTGGCGGGCGCCTGTAGTCCCAGCTACTCGGGAGGCCGAGGCAGGAGAATGGCGTGAACCCAGGAGGCGGAGCTTGCAGTGAGCCGAGATCGCGCCACTGCACTCCACCCTGGGAGACAGAGTGAGACTCTGTCTCAAAATAAATAAATAAATAAATAAATAAATAAATAAATCTTCTAAAAAGATGGTGAAAATGAGTGGCATTATTTGATATTTTTGTAAATCTTTTAAATATCTGACTTACTAGAAGACAGATTATCATTATTATTACTATGAAATATTTCTGCATTCAATCTGGTACAGTTAAGTTGTTTTAGTTAACGTATGTAAAGAGTGGCCTGGTGCGGTGGCTCATGCCTGTAATCCCAGCATTTTGGGAGGCCGAGGCAGGGGGAATCACGAGGTCAGGAGATTGAGATCATCCTGGCCAACATGCTGAAACCCCATCTCTACTAAAAATACAAAAAATCAGCCAGGTGTAGTGGCACGTGCCTGTAGTCCCATCTACTCGGGAGGCTGAGGCAGGAGAATCACTTGAACTCGGGAGGCAGAGGCTGCAGTGAGCCCAGACTGCACCACTACACTCCAGCCTGGTGACAGAGCAAGACACCATCTCAAAAAAAAAAAAAAAAAAAAAAAAAAAAAAAAAAAAGAGTATGTAAAGAGCAACCAGCCTCACACAAATATAGCTGGGAAAGGGATGAATACTCCTTTTCAGACAATTATGAATACTGTTCTTTGATACTACACCAAAACTCAAATGGTAGTTTCTTAAAAGTTAACTGCTGTGTGGAATCTGAAACCATATCAATAAACTTTTAATACTCTATTACATTAAAATCCATTAGTATGGTGGTAATTATACAACTGATTACATTTGTCAAAATGGATCAAACAAAAAACAAGCAAAATTTCTTATTTTATAGTTCCAATGGCTCTTTTACCCATGCACAGATTCCTAATATTTTGCATTGGTTTTTAGAAATTACTGGTTCACTGAGTTATGCAGAACTTCCAAATTTTGACACATTTTATTACACAATATCAGAAAATCACATTTAATATTATTGCTAGTCTCATCAGAAGCATTTTAAAATATTGGGATGTTGCCAAGTTTATAGTAACAGACAGATATTTTCCAAAATTAAAATTTCCTCTTGAAAACTCAAATTTTATCACTGGTAACAAACATTGTCAGTTTTTTTCCCTTGAAGTAACAGGCCCATTTTTAAAGAAATGTCTAAATAAACATAACTTGACAATCATTCTTTTTTTGTTTGTTTTTTTGTTTTCTTGTTTTGAGATGGAGTTTCGCTCTTGTTACCCAGCCTGGAGTGCAATGGTGTGATCTCGGCTCACCACAACCTCTGCCTCCTGGGTTCAAGCGATTCCCCTGTCTCAGCCTCCCAAGTAGCTGGGATTACAGGCATGCACCACCATGACTGGCTAATTTTTTTATTTAGTAGAGATGGCGTTTCACCATGTTGGTCAGGCTGGTCTCAAACTCCTAATCTCAGGTGATCCACCCACCTCAGCCTCCCAAAGTGCTGGGATTACAGGTGTGAGCCACTGCGCCTGGCCGACAATCATTCTTTCAAGTAAAAATGGTGTTATATGTGAAAAGTGAGTAGTTCGACTCACAACTCTCTAACAATCACCCGAGTCTTTTTCCTGGAGACAACATGTATTCATATGCATCAGAAGTACTTATGCATATTCCCTATTTTATTACACAGAATCTTTTTTAAAAGTGAGCTCAATGACAGTGATTGAATTAAATCAATCATTTGTAAGTGCTTCCTCAAGGACATTCTTTACTGAAACTGGCATTTTGTTTTGCTTTGTTTTATTGCAAGCACAAAGCTGTGAAGAATGTTATGAATCTTGGCTCTACCTCATGTCACTGTCTTGATTCATGCTAAGACACCAGCAGTTCTACCCACCATTGCTTTTGTACCATCCGTGCAAATGCAAAACAGTGAAAAGGCAAATAGCATTTTAGTGTTATTATGAAAACAGCTTTGATTTCCTAGACTCTCTGAGAGGGCCTCAGGAATCTTCAGGTGTCTACAGAACACACTTAAAGAACTGCTGCACTAGGGTAAATAGGGGAAAGGATAAGGTACAGGGCAAATCTTTCTTTTTTAAGAAAGTGACCACAAATGTAAACTCTCACATTCCTTTAGCGAGAGCCTAGTAAAATGGCCTCAATTGGCTTCAGGACAGACTGGGAAACGTACTCTGAAGAGGCAGCCATATTACATGGATGAGAGGAAGAACAGATTTGGGGATATAATCAGCAGTCTGCCATGCCCACCCAGTTAAACAATGAGCAGGTCAAGTGTCAGGATAGTCAAGGGCCTCCAGACAATGGAGGACATAGGAAGCTGTGCTTTGTGCCTGGTACCAGGGTGTAATGCTGGTCAGGGAGAGCTAAGACATCATGAAACAGGAGCAGAGGAGTGGCTATATCCATTCCTATGGGAGCCAGCAGAGTGGAGTACCAGGAAGAGTGTCCTCAAAATGAGTCTCAAGCACTGCAGCCAGGAGACGATCACTGGAAAAATGTAGAACGGGGGCCACAGAGAGAACAGTGGGACCCTCGAGGCAGAAAAAAAAGGGCAGGTCATTTGTGGGCTTCAGTGAGCATGTTATAGGGCACCCAGTGACCCCTTCAACTAGAAAGAATTTTGGATTGCAGCAATATCACTAATTGGGCTGAGCTAGAAATCAGCTGCTCTGTGACTATTACCGTGATCTTACTGTGTCCTAGGCAGAAGAGCTGGAGTAAATCTGGGTTTATTGTGTTTTTATAGCTCTACTTCTTCGAAACATATTACTATTGAAGAGTTGAGTTCACATACTTTATTTGTATTCCCTTTTCGATTAGCAACAAGAACAGAAGAACCAATTTTGCAGAAAATTGCCATTCTGCAGAAAATTGATGTGAACTTAGCAGACAAAGGTAAAGAAAATAGAAGTAAAGGTAACTCTGGTCACGGAGAACAAATTCCCGATCACAGCAAGCACACTGAAAGCCGAGGCTAAACCAACCTTGCAAATCTAGATAAACAGTAAATCTGGGACCAAAGGGCTTTTAACTGCTGTACTTTATCTGATATGCCAGCAAATGTACACAGAAACTGAAAGAAAAGGCTGGAAGGCATTCATTTTGAGATCAGACCCAGATCAACTGAGGGGTCATAGGTCCTTGGGCTTCATTCTATCAGCAGCAAACAGAAAGCCTATAGTTACCTGGGAAAAGGAGCTTGTGACAAAATAATTGTCCAGAGGTCATGCTCATTCACAATTTTTCCTATTTTTCCTGGAGGAACTAGCACTCTCTTGCCCTCCAAGGGAAAGCAGCTTATGACATATTATTTTGGTATATTAGCTTAGATAAAAGAACATACAGACAATAAAATAATAGAAATGAATGACATATCAGAACCAAGGAAATGAGAAGGAAACTTATATGCCAGCTTCCAGGGTTAATGCATTCCCTGTAAATGGGCACAATTTTGAGTCCAAGTCTTTTGGCAGTTGGGGCAAAAAGGTAAACATAATTATTTACATAACTCCCATTACAAGAAAGGAGGGAGCAAATTTTTGTTGACACTACACTCTCAAATAATTTTTCATATAAAATCCTTTAATGGGAATCATTGAGCTACATATTGAGGAGAATGTTCATTCTCCTAATACCAGTGCTGCGGTCAGTGCAAATCAATGCTCATTTAACCCTAAGCCTATGGCTTATGTTACTGACCTTTGTGCAGATTTTTCAAGAACCCACAAGAGCGTAACAAATTCCATATAGAATGAACTAATTGTGGCTTTGGAATTATTCCAATTGACCTGATATAAATCTGACCTGGCAATACTTGACAATGGTGTAGGGAAACCCATGCTACCTTGGCGTCTGGTTGGAAAATACTGTCCCCAAGTAAATTAAAAGGTCTAGTCTTGTCACCAAAGTTCTGGGCCACCACCACCAGCTTCTACGACAACTATTGATTTTAAATTCTGTAGCCTTGTCATAAAGTCCTGACTCTGCCAGCATTCACTGTGAAATCTGGAGCGTGTCACTTAAACTCTTGGCATGGCAATGCCCTCATTTCAAAAACAAATAATGAGATAGCTACCATCTTTTGAGACCCTACTCTGTACCAGTCACTAGTTAATATCTGCTTTCCCAGCTGGATTATAAATTCAGTGAGGGCAAGGAGAGTATTTCTTTTGCTCACCATTGAATTCCCAACAACTAACATGGGTTCAGCATAGAAGATGGTTCATATTTCTTCTTTTCTGTTTTAACTAACCAAATGTCCACTGTCTTAACAACCCTGAAAGTAACCTTTATTTCTATTTTTCAGCTGAAGAAATTGAGGTTCAGAAAGTTTAAGTGACATTCAAGGGGTCACACAACTGGTAAATAGAGTGGCCTGGATTTAGGCCTAATCTGTATAGCCCCAGAGCCTAGACTAGTTCCACAAGGGTGCAGAAATGGAAACAGACTGGAGCATGTCCCAAGACTCCTCCTGGTTCTGAAATGCAATGATTCCCACAATTGATGGGAAGCCAATCTCCCTGTTTTGTGAGGCTCCTCAACAATTTTCATCACTTTATGACCCAGAGACATGGCCACAGCAAATTTGGGCCTCTGCCAGAGTGGCAGGGCTCCACTGAGGCAGGTGAAAACTTAAACATGTCACTCTGGGAGGGTCTCCATCTATTTAGGAGGCCTCTGTTTATTCAGGTGGACATTGCCCACTTCCTATTGCTACCTTAGGGGACCTAAGTACCACATCCCATGTTCAAAGACCTAGCAAGGATGAACATCACTCTGAAGCTAATTGCTCGTGTTTTAGAGAGCTGTATAGTTAACATCTGTTGATAAAGCAGTCGCTAGATGTGTGGGGCATGGCAATGTGTGCTAGCTCATGGTCATTTCATTTTGAAATTCAAAGTAGAAGGAAATATTCAGCTTAGCTTTAACACCTAGTTTTGAGTGTATTCTTAAACAACTCCTTCAGTCCACATGTTATTTATGACAGATAAAATCCTTCAGTGGCTTCTTAAAAATATTTTTGCTATTTGCTGAGGACTAGCATAAAGGTATAAAACCTCTTACAAAGTGCTAATAGGAAAAAGACACATGTTTTACTTTATTCTTAGCAAGCAAAAGTCAACAACTGTCTACTCATCAAACGCAGCTGATTCATCATTTCACCCTCTACCATCTACACTACATACTCTTTTTTGTTCTTGCAACCAGCATATTGTGCTTGTAATGAAACAAAATAGACAAGGAAATAAGCAGATTTTTAAAATAAGTTGCATGACAGACAGTAAAGGGAGGTATCATTTGTTAAAGCTTTTGTTTCACCATATGAACATGAATATAGCATTTCTTATATTTTTATGTATTTGTTTTTACTTTTATTTTAGGTTTGGGGGTACATGTCCAGGTTTGTTATTAGATAAATTCATGTCATGGGAATTTGTTGTACAGATTATTTTGTCACCCAGGTACTGAGCCTGGTACCTGATAGTTATTTTTTCTGCTCTTCTCCCTCCTCCCACCCTTCAATCTCAAAGAGGCCCCAGTATCTGTTGTTCCCTTCTTTGTGTTCATGAGTTCTCATTATTTAGCTCCCTCAGTGAGAACATGTGGTATTTGGTTTTCTATTCCTGCGTTATTTTGCTAAGGATAATGGCCTCCAGCTCCATCCATGTTCCTACAAAAGACATTATCTTGTTCTTTTTTATGGGTACATAGTATTCCACGTACACTGCTTACTCTCTACCTGTAGACTGGAATCTAGGAAATTAGGAGACGTTCAGGACCTCAGAGACTAAAGCCAATATCAAGGTTCCTTATTTCTCTTGAGACTCTCTTTCTGGCGGGAGATTCTTTATTGTCCTCTTTACATTTCTGGACCATGAAAAATAGTTTCAGCACCTAAATTCAAATCCCTGATGTTCTGAGCCCCTCCTATTATGTCTTTGTTGTAGGTTATATCTCACCTCTTCATCCTACAAATTTCTATTTATTTCACCTCAAAACCCAGGTTTCATTCTACAGACAGAAGTAATGTATCCTTCCAAAGGCATGGTATGGTGACTGTAGTTAACAACAATGTGTTATATACCAGGAATTTGCTCAAAGAGAAGATTTCAAATACTCTTGCCACACACGCAAAAAGGAAAAGTAACTATTTGAGGAGATGCATACAGAACTGAGCTTCATTGTAGCAGTGATTTTTATATACATGTATGTCACAAACATCAGGTCATATACCTTGAATATATATAACATTTATTTGTCACTTATACCTCAATAAAGTTAAAAGAACAAAAGTAATGTATCCTTAAAATTCAAAACCAAGGTGATTGTGTTTTATCTGTGTAGTTGATATAGGTCAAAAGAACATGGGCTCTGCTCTCACCCAAATTAAATAGCCCTGAGCCATGGCAGTGAAGTTAAGAATGGGGAGGGACTAGAAAGGGTCTTACCCTTGCCATGAGCCTCTGCCTTCTCCCACCACCCACTCTTCTCTTGGCCACCAGAAACCCACATGGACCTGGAACTGAGAGACTGGGGCAGGGGGACCCCAAAGTGGCCTCTATTGCTCTCCACGGACACACGGCATTGATCCAACATTGGACAGAAAGGAAATGGGAAAGAAAGAATAGTGGAGAAAAGTAGAGAAGAGAGCAATACATTGAAAGGCAAAGGCAACAAGGGAGTGGAAGAGAGAGATAGACACAGAGTGAGGTAGAAGCCTCAGACCAACCAGCACCAACCTGTCAATACTAACAGTAACATTTACTAAACATTTACTACATGCTAGTACTTTGCTGAATGTGTTACATGCATTAACATTCCTTTATTCATTCACAAATATTTAACTGACAAAATCCCTGCCCTCCTGAAGCTAACACCCAATCAGGCAGTCAGATAAATTGGTAAAATACATAATATTTAGAAGATAAGTGCTAACAATAAGAATGAATCAGGGAAGAGGGATAGTGCGTGTCAGAGTGGGAGAAAAGGTAAGTGGCCACTTTAGCTAGGGTGTCCAAAGAAGGACTTATTGAGGAGGTGACATTTGAGAAAGACAGCAGCATCAGTTTTGTTCACTCTTGGGCATTTTTGCCACACTTTGAGACCCTCAAAATGTTTGCTTTGTATTTGAGCTACTTGTGCTTGTTTGGGTTTTTTTCTTTTATTATATTTTATCTATCATTTCCATGTGTTGAAAGCAGAAGGGATTATCAAGGTGTAAAATCTCTACATCAACTTGGCTAGTGTGGTCATTTCTTTGTATCAACGGTGAAAGGACTAAAGTCTTACTCAAGAAGAGCAAATCTTTTTTAAGTTTGGACATCTTGTCTTAAGAAAGAAGAACCAGTGTGTCTATAGTATTAGTCTATATTAGTATTAGTATTACAGTATTAGTCTATATTTCATCCTGCTGATGTTATACAATTCAATATAGACAGCTTCAAAACATGATTGGAAAAGCAGAAGACGCGTCATGAGACAGTTAACCTCATTTCATTATATTATTAAAAATCATTTGAATCATCTTACTTGCACTTGGAATTCTAGTCCAATATTAGGACAACCTTGCATAAAATTGAGGGCTGCTATCTATTTGTATAGTTTGTGCCGTTTTGCAAAACTCAGAGACATTGTAGTAAAGTACTTGCCAATGTCACATCAGTGGGTTGTACCTGGGAAATCTGTGAGTATAGACTGGGAAAAAGAGTTAAAGCTGATGAGCTGATATGTGGATTGATTTCATTACAGCCTCAGGAAGCTAAAGAGAGCAAATTGAAGAAAGAAGGCTTGAGACCCTTGAGAACACTGGAAAAAACATGGTATGCCAACACCAAGACTGAGGGCCTGAAACAGAACAAATATCAATTCTTGTGTGGGGGGGTGTAGGGGTGTGCATCTTGACAAAATAATCCCTAAAATGAAATTTTACAGTTAAAAGTACATTTGAAGTGGTAAGTAAAAGAGCTGATAGAGCAATAACTTGACACTCAGCAAGGAACTGCTGCTGGAGGAAACTCTAAGTTGCCTGCCTTCCCATTGGTCAAAAGCATCAGAAGTGAGCTGAGCCCACATGAGCTATTTGATGAAAAGACAGAAGGGGCAAAGCAGGACTCTTCAGGAGCCAGCTCCTGAGATCTCATTATGCACATTTTCAAACCAGCATCCAGTGGTGTCAGGTTGGTAGCTTGAAATAGGTGATGGAGGAGTATTTACACTATGGAAATCAGCAAATGCTACCAATCAGGCCAAGGCATTGGGTTTGTTTTTGTTTGTTTTTCCATGATTGTTAAGTATTTCCCAGCACACCGTGAGGTAAGGGAGGGGCTGTTCTGGATAAATCAAATGTTCTTTGTCATGACTCAGAAGCAAGAATGAGAGAAATAATTCCAGAATGCATGAAAATATAAAAAAGATATGAGATAAATATCCTGATGATAAGGTTACTCTAGAGAATTGAGTGCCACATTCATTTAAGGCAAGAGCATTCCATTTCAGGACAGAAGATTCTAAAAATCTATTAAACCCAGGATTATCTTAACTTCATTAAAGAAAACAAGGAGCCATAAAGCCTGTGATCCACATAGGATAAGGATTCTAGGTAGCTATTTTAAGAGCTCTTGGAAAGCCAAAACAAATGATTGGCTTCCTCCAAAACTTATTTCATAAAGTCAAGGCCAATTTTCTGTTTTAAATTTATTTTGTTAATGCCCTTTAATCCCTAAAGGTAGGAGAAGAGGAAAAATGTACATATGAACTCAGGTTCATTCCATAGCTTTAGCCATATAGCTATCACTGTCTAGATTGCCAATAAAACCCACAAACATTTCCTAATTATCCTAATTATTCTCTCTAATCAAAGATCAAAGCTGTCATCAAGACTGAAGGACTTAAACTGAACGGGGTGGAGCAACAGTACAAAGAACCACAAGCAAACAAATGTCTGTCATAAAATCTCCATGTTCCTTGCTTAAAAATCTGCAAGCTGATTGAACTCTTGTCAAGTCCTGAGGATGTGTTATATTTGACATCACTCACTACAGAAATTGTAAACTTTCTAATAAATAACATAGAGCAGGATGGGACATTTAGTTTATTTACCTTCATTTATGCAGAACCCAAAAGTATTGCCTGTGTTTTTCCAGGCTCCTTCAGCAAAACTTTTCTTGTGAATTCTTGTAACAGGAAAGCAACAAACAAATACCAAGTAGGGAAAAATTATAGTTATTTCTTAAAATGGAGATTTCATTTGTGATATCTGCATTCTTTCTATAGATGCAGATTTCTTTGAGTTTTAGATGGTCAAACCCCTCATTATGATATAGCATGATGGTTAAAAATAAAGTCTTTGGAGACAGCCAAATCTTTTTTTTTCTCTTAATCTGCTACTCGCTAGCTAGCATTGTGGCTTTGGACAAGCTACTTAGCAAAGATTTTTTTTTCATTTGTATAAATGAGGTTAATAATGCCTAACCCTCATAGTTACAGTAAAGATTAGATAGGAGATTGTATGTTAAGTGCCTCACATGGGGCCTGACTCAGAATGAACCCCCCAAAAATGTTAGTTATTACAGCTCTCTTAGTCAATCTCCTCATAACTGAGTCACTAGATTAACTGATGCGTGCTGATGTCTGTGGAATACTGAGCACTTACAGCTACTACATTCATCTCCAGTACGCTTGCACACTTCTGCTCCTAACTGGTGTTTATTCTCAAAACTGCAAATTCCAATCAGACTTATTGTTTTAATTATGTACAATCGATTAAATTTTATGTAAACCCATAAAATATGAGTAGAAAAAGACCATTTCTATAAAAACTAAAATGCGTGAATGTAAGTGAATCCTTGGAAAGATTCATAAACACGGACGACTAGAAAAACAATACTGCTAATATATAAAGTATGGATGAGTTGACTAAAAATAACTGAGGAATTTCTTAACCCTTTAAGGATATATCTAGAAGACTACTTCAGAAGCATCATTAAATTATCCCTCCACTTAAAAATGGATGACTGGAAATAGGAGAGGATGCAGTGTGTGTGTGTGTGTGTGTGTGTGTGTGTGTGTGTGTGTGTGTGTGTGTATGTTTTGAATCAATGAATAAGGTAAAGGATTGGATTAATGCTTTGGGGGCAGGGGAGAGCAATGAACAAAGTGAAAGGATTTGGTGTGACTCTCTTCCATGTCCTAGTTCTATGTCATTAGGCAAATTATATAGCCTCAGCCCTAAAATGTGGGTATAGAAAAAGCCCTAAAGGCATGGATTTGAATCAGAATCTTTTAAGGTGCTTTCTAACTCAAGGATTCTTATTTATCACAGTTTTCATAGGAAGTAATGATCCATGACAAAGCCACAGCATTGACCTAAACCAACAAATGCACCACAGGAAAAACCTGGCTTCCTTGTCTTGCTAGTTTCATATTATGATGGCAAATTCACAGAGTTTATAGAGATTTAGAATTTTGATTCTGGTCGAATTTACTTAAATGTATGTAGATGTAGCTGGTGTTCAGCAATGGCATTTATAATCCCAATGTAAGCCAACAAGTCCCAGATTCTGTAGCAATGCTTGGCAGATTTCATCTTTTTTGTGTAATCAATACATTCAAATCTTTTGAAAATCACTCTAAGGATTATCTGCAAGGGCCTACCTCTTTCTGTCTTTGCCTCACTATATAAGCAACAGAAAGAAGAGATGTTTTTTAAAATGTTAGATTATTGCCATTTGGTGGAGATTATCATCTGAGCCCATTAACCAGAGCCTTAAGGCACTGGGCAACCTGCCAACAAAATGAGATGAGCTGCATTAAGATCAATTTGTTAATTTTTAATGAGGCTTCAAAATGCCCTAGTAAATTACTTAATCATTTTAAGAATGCATTGCTGCTTCTTCACTATTCCTCCTTTCTGAACATAAAAAAGCTAATTTATTTTTAATCATTTCCATTCCTCCTTTCATCCCCCTAAAGGCTACAATAATTTTCTGCTATTACTACAACTAACCAAAGCAGCCCATAAAACTGAAGACCAAATATAATGAAAGTGGATTAAATAGCATGACAAGATTTTCAAAGCAATCCGATTCTTTGACTCCATAAAAAACATTTCACAGTTTTAACATAAGGAGTTAACATATTATGGGTCTTTCTTTTTGGAAGCAATGGTTTAAGTTGTGCAGGATGTTGCACACCACCATGCTTCCAATGAGTTAGATTATATATAAGACTTCATTTCAATTGATCATTTTTAAAATTAACTAAAATTTGTGTGGAACATAACAAAAAAAAGAGGGAAAGGGTTTAAAAGTGGACCATTAACAAAGTAGTCTAAATCCATCAGGACACAGGTCTTAGGATATTTTGTTCACTGGGTATCCCCATGACTGCGTAGTGCTAGGCACATATGAGGTGCTCAGTAAATACATATTTTTAAATAACGCTTTAAAGGAGATTCTTTTTTTCCCCTGTACTTGAGAAACAGTTCAGAAAGTATAATGGATATACTTTCAATGGATAGGTTGAAGACACTATCAAACCTGTAACTACTGGAAATGAAACCATGACTTTTGTGGAATACAAGGCAAGGGTAGGTTGCATAGCCAATTATAGTAGACATAACCCACAGACAAGAGTAAGTCCTGTTCCAGTTCACAGAAACACCTCTCTCCAACCAAAGCAACATGCATTCCTGCTAGGGAGGTCTGCAAATTAAAAGTGAGATGAAGCATTTTCATTGGCTACTGAGTATTAAATATCTGGCAAATAGAATATCTCTCTAACATAACTCAAAATTATTAAAAATCACATCTTCTACTAATTCTATAGGAAGAAGTTAAGATTTACAAAAGTCTTCCAACCACAGAAAGCCACTTTAAGGAACCACGTGGGGCACATGACAATAACAATCGCAAATCCTCCCTGCTAGGATGTTAGCTCACAAGGGCAGAGGTCTGCACCTCTCTGCTCACCTGTTTCTGTAACACCTAGGAGTGACAGAACAAGCACTGGAATTTTAATCAGTAGAACTGGATTCAAATCTAAGCTCTACCAGTTTCCCCCTATTTATAAAAATAATAATAATAATCCGTTCTTCGCAGGGTGTTCTGATGATTCAGGCTCAGGAATCTGCATTTCATATGAAAAGGTGTAATGACTCTCACATGTTGTTTACATAAATAATATTCTGAGAAACACTGTCTCCCCAAACTCCATGTTGTCCAAATGAAGAAACTGACACCCAGGTGAGATTAACTGATTTACTAAAGGACTTTCCATTACTTTGAGGAAGGAAGAAATAGATGTAGAAGAAAAAGGGGCATGCGAGTTGTGGAGCAAGCACAAACTGTCTTTTGCCTCCCATGCACACTATAGCCATCTCTTTTAAAAGTGATCACTTACTAATGCATGCATATAATTATTTTTTAATAAATTTGCATCATCAGAATTGCTGCATCACAGAATATTCACTTTTGGATGATTTCAACATATATTTATCAAAATTGTCTTCTACAAGGCCTATAGCAATTTACAATCCCACTAGCAGGGTAAGAGAGAAGGGCAATCCACTTCAACCTCCCACCAAATAGTGGGTCAGGAGGCGACAGCGTGCTACCTGGGGCTCCAGCTAAATTTGCTGGGGTTCTGCAGAGTCTCCAGTGGAAGGTTAATTTTTAGGCACAGCATTTTGTTTTTGACACAGACCTGCGGCTGCACCTTGGGCTTACAATATATCTTGGTCAGTTTGTTGTATCCTTAATCCTTGCTACTGATTTGGGATAAAACTAGATTATTTCACAAGAACTGTGGTTGCAAATGAGATAAAACCACAAAATCTTACTCTCAGGAGAAGCAAATTGAAAATGGTTTGGATGATGAGTTTTAGTCAGCTTTACTACATGAGCCAGAACATAACATAAACTCAGAGTAAAAGAAATTAGAAATGGAAAAATAACCAGTTCCAAAGACTAAAAGTGAATAAGCCAAATATCTGAAATTTAACAATTTTTCATATTTATACCCATCACTTGCAATAGATGGAATTGCGTCTGTTCAGTCGGCTTGTGTTTTTTTGTTCATTGGTTTTTTATCAATATCCATCACCCACAATACAGCAACTAAGGAATTTCTGCAATTGCTAAGTATAGAGCTTACATAGACCCATCTAAATTAGTGCTACCAAAACTCTGACGTGTATACAATTTACCTAGAGATATTATTAAAATGCAAATACTGATTCAGTAGGCCTGGGGTGGGGCCTGACATTCTGCATTTTTAACAATTCTCCAGGCCGTGCTGATGCTGCTGTTTCCTGGGTCACACTTTGAAAAGCAAGAATCTATACTAAATGTACTGAGGAAATACAGCAGGACATCAGCTGTTTATCCCTAAGCCAATTGTTGTCCACAGTAGTATCACAGTACACCCGTATGACTATTTCCACTGAAGAGGAAAGTGATAGAATTAGAACAAGCACCTGGTCTTGAGAATCACTTATGTACACCACAACCTATGCTATCAGTGACCCAACCATTAGTTACTTGACAGGGCTGTGTTGCCTTAAGAACTTGTGAACAGGTGTGTGGGGCAGAAAAGAAGAAAGTGAAAATCATCACCTCAAGAACTTTTCTGCTATAACTTGAGAAGTGTACTACTCATTTTTTAGCCCTAGAGCTCCTTCCAGAAGGGGACCTCATCAGGTTGATTAAAAAACACATATCACCAAAGTTATTAGTCATTTAAGTGGGCTGGGGGACAAGATGATATTGTGGAAATTTTAAGCATACCCTTCTATAGATTGACATTTATGTGCAATATATATGACCCCTGGTTTCCCAAGCACCATAGAGAAAGAACAATTTTCTAGCTAATATAGTTGAGATAAACATGAGCTGAGAAAAACAGTTCTAGAACTATTTCCAATGATTTAAGAAGTAACATGATATTCCCAAAACAAAATTAATTTTTAAAATAGATATATTTCAATTAGACATTAGAAGAAAAGAGAGTGATACAAAAGCTGCCATAAAAAAACAATTTTTAAAAAATATTAATTTAGATATAATTATTTACTACCTTCTCAGAAGCATTGAAAATTAACTGGACTATGGAAACACATAAGAAGAGTCAATGGGCAATGACTAAGTGTACTATTTCTACATAGTTCACTGAAGGACTGGCTTTGCAAAAGCCACTAAATTTTACCTACATGAGTGACAAAGTTCTATTTCCAATAATCAAAAAATATCTGGCAGCAGTAAATTTTACTTGGTAACTTATAATAATCAAATTTAGGAGTATATTTTCTAATATTTTAAGAAGCACACCTTGCCTTATACATGGAAATACGAATTACTGTCATTAAAGTAATAACCACAGATAGTATGTGTAGCTATCATGTGGTTGTATTTGAGAGCAGAGTTTCTTATCCCAAGCTTTAACCTCGGATATAATCCCTTCTCAAATGCCCTGTTAGGGTTTCTTTCTGAGCCTCTTGCACATTCTTTGGATTTATTTAACGATGGATTCCTTTGAGAATGGTTTGTATTTTTAAAAATAGCCAAAAGCCATTTGAAAACAAGGATAATGGACAAGGAAGGACAATAAATACTGTTTGAGGGAAACAGAAGTAAATAACTGGGATTGATTTTCTTTTGTAGCCAGTGAGTGGATTCTGAGGCCATTCTGAAGTTAGAGCTCCAAAAATATTTTGAGCCGCAAAAGTGTTATTTGAACAGCATTGTGATGACTTGGAAGACTAATACATATTTAAAGATTATTTTGTTGAAAAATTGATTCATTGCTCTTATTCCAGTGTCAACGCATCCACAAGGGTGCACAGATGGGTTTCAGGGCAATCTCCTGCAACTGCATGTCAAATGTGGTAGCTAAGTGCCTTTGGGTTTATTTGTTAGCAGAGGAGAAAACTGCTCTCGTCAGAGTTTCAAAAATGTTCATAATTCACAAAAAAGAAGCAAGTTAGGATGTCCTGCAGATATGTGTGCTCAGGCCACCTACTTACTTGCAGTGTAACCTTGAGAAAATTACTTAAACTCCCTAAACAGGAGTCTCTTCCTCCATAAAATGGTGATAATCGTATCTATCCTGAAGATTGGCATGAGAATTAAAGTGAATGCAGGGCCTGGCACATGGTAAAAACTCAATAAATGGTAACCTTGTTGATACACAATTGTATAGCCTTAACATGACTTAATTTCTCAAATATCCTGTTCATTGCCAAATAGCCTTGACTCTCCTTGTGTCATTTCATCCTTCTCTCAAGGCTCAGAGAAAAATGGTATCATCTTCCACACTGACCCCCCAATCTCTCCATCTTGTTCCTTCATGTTTCTTGGATCTTACTTTCTCATTGCTTTCTTCAACATCTTTCATCTCTCTTCCTCTGCTGTGTTCTTCTCTCCATACTAGTTCCCCACTTTTTGCAAAATATTTTCTTGCTATACTTCTATCTATAATTGTATACCTCCTTTCCTTTTACCATCTCTTTTTGAATATGTGGTGGGCTCCAATGTGTCCAGTTCTTAATTCTCAAATGGCTAAATATGGTTTCTGCATGTGAATGAAAATGAAAGGTCAGCAGTTACATTCCTAGGAGCTGACTTCTCTCGCAAACTGCTGGTCAGAAACAAGGCTGGTGAACAGTTCTGATGAGGCTTCATTTGGGCATTGTCCTGTGTATGGAGACAAAGATCTATTGCAGATCTTGTTGCTAATGTATTCTCAATTCCTCAATTTTATTTGTGCTATCAGAACAAGCTCCATCCTAACTAGACTATGTGGTGCTCTTTATCAACTAACCAGCATAACATGCACACTCAACATGAACAGATATCCAGAAAGAATGACTTCAAACACTTTCAAATGTCTTCACATAGCTTTTCTCAATTCTCAGCCTGTGGTATTGCTTATAGCATTGAGTGTGGCAGCCTTACCTCAAGCTCCATAATTCTTTTTCTTTTTTTTTTTTTTGAGTTGGAACGTCACTCTTGTTGCCCAGGCTGGAGTGCAGTGGCATGATCTCAGTTCGCTGCAACCTCCGCTTCCCGAGTTCAAGGGATTCTCCTGCCTCAGTCTCCCAATTAGCTGGGATTACAGGTGGTGCCACCACCGGCTATATTTTGTATTTTGAGTGAGACAAGGTTTCACCATTTTGGCCAGGCTGGTCTCAAACTCCTGACCTCAGGTGATCCACCCACCTGGCCTTCCAAAGTGCTGGGATTACAGGTGTGAGCCACCATGCCCAGCGCTCCATATTATTATCACTTGCATCTTAACACATCTACTCAAATACAATATCACTAAAACTGAAAATAATCAATAGCTAAATTTTCTTCCGCCTGAAACTGGTTCTCCTACTCCACCTTCTTGAGTCTCCAGTTTGTGCCAGTGTTATCACTCAAGTTCCCCACTATGAAAAATCCGACCCTGGTGATGAGTTGACACCATGAAACAGAGACTCCAACAAGGAGTAACCTGCAGCACCTCTCTTCCCACTCCTAAGGGATCAGCTATCCCAAAGCATTTGGTCCTCTCCTTTCAGTTTAATCTGAAATTAGCCTAGTCCATTCCTAGGGCATAGATATGAGGTCTCCTTTTTTAGGAACTGGGTCTTACTCTGAAGGTCCAAATTTCTCGAGGTCAAAAGTAATTAAATTTGGAAAACTTTCCATTATGGTGAGCGAAAATCTCCAATACAATTAATTCGGAGTTTTAATAGGGCTTTTTACAATTTTAATAATGCTATCCATATTTGTAAGCAAATTAGAGCTTCAAAAGAGCATTTCATCTCTTTCTATATTATATATGTGCACATACACACAAACACACACACATATACATATGCAGTTATTTATTAGTCAAAGATTTATTGAGCAACTTTCATACTCAAGTTAGGTTGTTAGGCAAATGGGATACGAAGATGACTAAAATATCATCTCTGTCCTGGAAAAGTTCATTACTAGAGGAGACAAATATATAAACAAATAACATTGTAACAATAGCAGTTGTACTAGCTAACTCTTGCTGTGTGCTTCCTGTTTGCTAGACACTTTGTCAAGTGCTTTACATGGATATTTTATTTAATAGCATGCAATAATACTACAGGTAGGTACTATTATGGATAAACAGAGGTTTTAAAGATGTTGGATGCCTTGCCCAAGCCCATGAATGGGCAAAAGCTTCAAACCTAAGTCTGTCTAACCTGTAAAGCAAACTTTGAACTAGCACATTTTCTTGCATCCAAAATTCTGGAGGAGCAAAGAAACAGGAAGAATGCCATGGGGTATGCAGCAAGGAAGGTGGTTCTTACTCCACAGCTAGTCTTGGACTTACTAGAGAAAAGGGACACTGATTGAGTCCCTAGAACCTAAAGCCTAGGGAATAAAAGGAGGCAAGGAGCAAGGGTCCTTCCAAAGTCAGAGCTGCCTTGCTGGGAACTGCTTTATCAATTGGCCCAGGCAGCCCAACCCTCGGTACAAGAGGCATACGAGGACTCCCTTGCCTCTCTTTGTACCTCTCAGTTAGGTTTACCAATAGCTCAAACATTGTTGATCTGTGTTGTCATTCCCATTTATCACTACAGTGTGAGTCATTGTTTTCCCATACTGCTTCTTTGAAGGAGAAATAAATGTGATCCACACCCATTTTACACTGGTCAGCAGCACTGGAATTGAGGAACAACCAAGGACAGTTACACAACAAAATTTTTGGTAACACAGGCCTAATATCTGCCTCATAAAACTTTTCTATTTTTTTTTTTGAGACAGAGTCTCACTCTGTTGCCCAGGCTGGAGTGCAGTGGTGCAATCTTAGCTCACAGTAACCTCTGCCTCTGGGGTTCTATTTATCCTCCCACCTCAGCTTCCCAAGTAGCTAGGTCTACAGGTATGCACCACCATGCCCAGCTAATTTTTGTATATATTTTTGGTAGAGGTAGGATGTCACCATGTTACCCAGGCTGGTCTTGAATTCCTGGGCTCAAGCAATCTGCCCACCTTGGCCTCTCAAAGTGTTGAGATAACAAGCATGAGCTACCATGTCCAGCCTATAAAACTTTTCTTAGAAAAAAAAAAGTTATCAGGTATCTTGAGCTCTTTCAAAAAGGCATAACAAATTCTTAGTAACATTTATGTACTTCTCATACTTTTTGCTACGGGAAAACATACTTTTTGCTATAGGAAGACTTTTTAATTGACACATAATAATTGTACATATTTATGGGGTACAAGTGATATTGTGATATATGTATACAATGTATAATTATAAAATCAGGATAATTAGCATGCCCATCTCCTCAGACACTTATCTCTTTGTCTTCAGAACATTCAAAATTCTTTTATCTATTTTGAAATGTATAATAAATTACTGTTAACTATGTGTTATAGAACTCTAGAACTATTGTGTTCTAGTGTTCTATAGAACACTAGAACTTATTCTTTCTAAGTATAATTTTGTACTTGTTAATCAACCTCTCCCTATTCCTCCTCCCCTTTACCTTTCCCAGCCTCTGTAATCACTATTCTACTCTCAACTATGAGATCAACTTTTTTAGCTCCCAAATCTCAGATAACATGTGGTATTTGTCTTTCTGTGCCTGGCTTATTTCACTTAACATAATGTCCTCCAGGTTCATCCATGTTGCTGCAAATGACAGGATTTTATTCTTTTTTATGGCTGAATAATACTCCTTTGTGTGTATTTACCACATTTTCTTTATCCATTCATTCACTGATGAACACTTAGATTCCATATCTTTGCTACTGTGAATAGTGCTGCAATAAATATGAGAACGTGGATATCACTTCAACACACTGATTTCCTTTCATTTGGATATATATCCAGTACTGGGATTGCTAGATCATATGGCCACCCTATTTTTAGTTTTTAAGGATCCTCCATACTGTATTTTATAATGACTGCACTAATTTTCACTCCCACTAACAGTATATGAATTCCTCTTTCTCCACATCTTTGCCAGTATGTGTTTTATTTATCTTATTGATTATAGCTATTTTAACTGAGGTGAGATGATATCTCACTGTGGCTTTGATTTGCATTTCCATGATGAGTCGTGATGTTGAACATTTTTTCTTATACCTGTTGGCCATTTGTAGGTCTTCTCTTGAGAAATGTCTATTCAAATCATTTGCCCATTTTTAAATTGGATTGTTTGGGTTTTTTTTTTTTTTTTGCTGTTGAGTTTCTTATATATTCTGGATATTAATCAATACAGGGAATATTAATCCCCTATCCGTGAATAGTTTGCAACTATTTTCTCCCATCCTGTAAGTTGTCTCTTCATTCTGTTGTTTCCTTTGCTGTGCAGAAGCTGTATAGTTTGATAGTCTCACTTATCTATTTTTGCTTTTGTTACCTGTGCTTTTGAGGTCTCATCAAAAACATTTTTACCCAGACCAATGTTCTGAAGCATTTTTCTATGTTTTCTTGTAGTCGTTTCATAGTTTAGGTCTTATGTTTAAGTCTATAATCCATTTTGAGTTGATTTTTATATATGGTAAGTAAGAGGGGTCTAGTTTCATTCTTATGCATATAGATATCCAATTTCCCATGACCATTTATTGAAAAAGACTGTCTTTTCCCAAATGTATGCTCTTGGCACCTTTGTCAAAAATCAGCTAGTCATAAATATGTGGATTTACTACCATAAGACTTCCTATCAAAGGTGCTCAAAGTTCTTCATCCGCTTGGTCTTCAAAAAATGTTTTCTGAGGCCCTAATATGCACCTAGGCAGTGATCCAAGCACTGGGGTACAGCTATAAACAGAAAAGACAAAATATCTGCCCTCAGAAAACTTGTTTACTTGCAAATGTAGCTGGATGAAAACTTAAAACTTAGCTTGATAAGGAACTAGTCCTGACAACAAATTACATAGAATGATAAAAAGGACAAGATGCAATTTCACTTATAAAAAGAGCTTCAAAATGAGTTGGCAAGTGGATGAGATTCTTTTTAAGCTATGATTTTATTGTTTTTTAAAAAACATGTCTTTTTAATTTTTTTTTAAATCAAGCTATGTAGAAAATTACAAAGAAAGAAAGCAATAAATCGCCCATATCCTCCTTTCTGGATTAGCTCATGCTATCTTTGATGAATACAATTCCAGACACCTCTGGGCAGCTTTAGACACAGGTAGATATGATGATATATGAGAAGGACCACACTATATGTGATTTGAGTAGAATTATTAAATAAAACTATACTTGAATTTAAAAAGAAACAAATCGGAGTAAAACTGGATTAGATTATTGAACTGTAAATAAATGTTTTTTAACGAACAGTAATACTAAAAATTCATCAAAGGGAGGGCTGGAAATCCACATGCAGAAGAATAAAATTGGACCTTTATCTCACACCATATAAGAAAATAAACTCGAAATGGACTAAAGACAAAAATGTAAGATCTGAAACCCTAAAACTACTAAAAGCAAACATGGAGGAAAAGCTACTTGAAAGCGGTCTGGGCAATAATTTTTTTGGATATGACAATGAAAGCATAGGCAACAAAAATAGACAAGTGAGATTGCATCAAAAGACAAAGCTTCTTCAGAGCAAAGAATACAAACAGAGTGTAAAGATAACTTCTGGAATGGGAGAAAATATTTGCAAGCCATATATCTGATAAGCAGTTCAAATCCAAAATATTTAAGAACCCAGACAACTCATCAGAAAATAACTTAAAAATCAAATAACCTGATTCTAAAATGAGCAAAGAACCTGAAAAGACATTTCTCAAAGGTAGATATATAAATGGCCAAGAGGTATATGAAAGGGTGCTCAACATCACTAATCATGAGGGAAATACAAATCAAGGCTGTGGTGAGCTATTGCCTCGCACCTGTTAGAATGATTATCATCAAAACACAAAAGATAAGTATTGGCGAGGATGTGGAAAAAAGAGAACTCTTGTACACTGTTGGTAAAAATGTAAATTAGTACAGACATTATGGAAAATGCAATGCAGGTTCTTCAACAAATTCAAATAGAACTATGATTCTAAAAATGGTTCAACAAACCCACTTCTGGGTATATATCCAAAGTAAATGAAATCACTATCTCCAAGCGACATCTGCACTCCCATGCTCATTGCTGCATTACTCACAATAGCCAAGATATGGCAACAAGCTAAATGCCCACTGACAGATAAATAAAATGGGTTACATATGTACAATGAAATATTATTCCTTCACATAAATGAAGGAAATCCTGTCATTTGCAACAACATGGAACCTGGAGGACATTATACTAAGTGAAATAAGTCAGACAGAGAAAGACGAATACTGCATGATCTTACATGTGAAATCTAAAAAAGCCAAATTTATAAAAGCAGAGAGTAGAATGGCTGCCAGGGACTGGGGGAGAGGAAAATAGGGAGATGTTGGTCAAAGGGTACAAAGGTTCAGGTATGCAGGATTAATAAGTTCCAGTGATGGAATGTACAATATGGTGACTATTGTTAACAATACCTTATTACATACTTGAAATTTGCTAAAAGATACATCTCAAGGATTCTTACCACAGCCAAGAAAGAAAAAGAGAAAGAGAAGAAAAATAAAATTATGATTATGTGAGGTGATGGCTATGTTCATTAGGCTGGTGGTAATTATTTCACAATGTAAACATGTATCAAAACATCAAGTTGTTCACCTTAAATATACAAAATTTTTATTTGTCAATTATACCTCAACAAAGCTGTGGGGGAGGATGGGGAGGAAAGCTGGAAAATGCACCATGAGAACAGCAGGAGGATGGGGTTGGCTGAGGAAGCCAAAGTGAGAAGTCAGTCCCTTCTTAAGGTGGTAGCTCATTCTCAGGTCCAGACAGGCTTGCCTTCTGGGAATTGAGTCTTGTAGTTTCAAATTTTATAATTACTTGAGAAATCCCAGAAACTGGATTTTTATTTAAAATTTTGATTTTTTTTTAAAGATTCGGACATTTTTTCAAGTTATTTAAGAAAAGTGCTGTCCCCAGCCTAACATCTCTGACTCTCTAATTTTAATCCCCAATGTAAGCACTTTTAATGACCTGCATTTTCCAAATATTTATCTTGCTATTTCCAAAAACTATGCTTATGTTGTTATTTCTTGATTTATCCATTTTAAGTATAATCTATTCAACTCTTATTATCAGAGATGACCTACCCCCCCAATTATTTTTGTTTAAATTACCATGACTGTATTAATAGTCACTGCTAAACCAAGTGGTAAACTATAATTATTGCCTAGATGTACAACTTTGTTTCATTTTTCTAAAAAGTAGCACTTTCTTATTTTATTATTTTTTCCCTTTTCCATATAACTATTGCTAATTCTTCCCTTATTCTCAAATAACCTCCCAAAACAATCTTCCAGCTGTCATATGTATCACATCAGCTATTGATCTATTTTCCCCACCCGAAGATTTCCCTCCTAAAGTGCTCCATGTTTTTGCTACAATGTGTACTGATTTTCTAGACATGGTTCTTAAAGTCTCAATAATATTGCTGTGATGTAAGGAAAGGGAAACATACTTTCTTAAGGATTATTATTTAAATAAATATTTTAAACATTGGCTGCCTTTGCTGCGTAGAATTAGAGGCTTTTTTTCCGAGACAATTCTTACTAACTCTTCCCTCTCAGCAACCATATCTACTGGTAGACGTAAACCCATACAGTCCAGTTGCAGTAAGAAGCCTTTAGGTTAACATTTTTCTCTAAGGTGGCCTATTTTAGGATTTCTAATTGTTTAATACAGAAGAACAACTGCTCAATATTTCAGTCTTAGCTTCCAACATTAGTTTTGCTTCCTCTCCATGTGTTTGAGTGTTTTTGATGTCTAAGGTTTTTACAGCAGACATTAGCTTCCTGAAATTTAATTCAAACATTTTGTAAAGGTCACTGTGTATATGTGTGTGTGCGTTTTCCGAGGAGCAGGTCCACAGTTTTTATCAGATTCTCAAAGCCGTTCTTGATGCCAAGAGGTTAAAAATTTCTGCTTTGTGGAGTAGATGTGCTTGTAATTTGGAGAATCAAAATAATAAAGTTAGAAGGGACAAGAAGAAACCATTTGGCAGTTAAGCAATTAAGCCATCCAGGAGATAGAGTGAGTTATCCTTTTCTGGAAGCGGCTCATCCATGACTAAAGTGCACAGCTTTTCACCTGTCAAAACCAGTAGCCTTCAAATCTCCTCACCAGACTATAGAACCCAGTTAGGCTCTTTGACAGACAGCAGCCTATTGCTCCTTATTACAATTCTTACAGGGCCTCCTCACCATCCCCCACCATGCAGATTGCACAAGTCACCACCTGCACAGACAGGCAACTCTCTCTGCACACCAAGCTGGATTTCTGGTAAGTGTGTGGGATTACATAAAATGCATCAGACAAGGAGGAAGAATACTTGTAATTAGTCCTATTCAGCTATAAACTCACCACATCCCTCAAGTGTGACATAAGGGAATTTAAAGGAAAAGGAACCAATATTGTTTTCAGTATGCATAATGAGCCGGGAGCTGCATATACATAAATTTCAGTTAATTCTCTTGATATTGGTATGGGATCTATTATTATCTTCACTTGACAGAATAAATACTAAGAGAGAGATAACTTGTTCAAGATCATAGTGAATCACAGAGCTAAAATTCTAACTGACCCCTTTTTGTAAATATAAACTTAATTTTTTTAGACTGGTTTTAAATTTACAGCAAAATTGACTGAAAATTACCGAGAGCTTTCACGTACCCCATCCCCACACATGCACAACCTCCCTGGCTCTCAATATTCACCGAGTGTGTTTTTTTAAACACGCAAAAAAGGCATTTTCTTTCTTCTGCCAAAATTCTGCAATTCTAAATCCATTCACGTAACAGCAAATGTGTTTGAGTAATATCACATTTAAAAGGCCCCTACTATTAATTATATTAAAGCAAAATATGTTTTACATAATGAATAATTAATAACCACTTCATCATTTATATTTTGAGTAAATGTAGAGTTTCTCATACAGGATTTTCTTAGAGTAGAGTAAACTCTATCCAAACCTAGTCCATATGATAAAATGAATCTATTGATGCTTAAATTCATGTATGTGATCATATTAAATTGCATATTTTGAAGAATAACTTGTGATATACAATTTCTAAACTGTCTTTATTCACACAAAGTTCCATGAAAATCAGAAAATGAAAGTACCTAATCTCACTTCATAGCTGGAGCCATTTAATGACGAATACTCAACCAGAAAAAAAAAAAAAGTGATAGGGAGACAGTAGGCAAGAGAAACAGAATTTAAAACTGTTTGGTAAAATGTAGATTAAAAACTTCAAAAAGATAAAAAATATTGGTGGCTTTAGAAGATTTTGAACAAGTTAGTTAATCTTGCAATGCTTCAGTTTCCTCATCTGTAAAATGTGGATAACAACCAGATCTGCCTCATGAAGACCCTGTGAGAATTAAACAAGATGATGTATGCAGAGTACAGAAGTCAGTGAGCCCAGCATCTACAAGTGACTACGTGAATTAGTGGTTATTATGGCTACGATTGTGCCTGCTGCTGCTAAAGTCAAACGTTTTTTTCCTTTTATAACTGAACATAGCAGGATTTGCATTTGTGGAAGATGGTACCAAAGTACCTATCTCTCTGAAAGTCAAATAAAGAGAAAAATCAAAAAATGTGGATTCATCTTCATTACATTTTGCCCTAAAAATTTACTACTTGTTTTTTGTCTTAAAATAATAGTCTTTTAAATTGAAAACAAAACTAAACAAAACACATAAGTCTTTGCAGGAAAGCAGAGCAGTCAGATCAGCCATTGCCTCATGTGCGGCGTCTGTGCTATCTTTTCAACAACATTAAAATTACATGGCAAAGTTCTATCCACTCTAAACAGGGAATCTCTTAGGAAGAGATTGAGAAATAACAGAACCAAGACGCAGACCACGTGAGGCCCTATTGTCGCCATAAGTCATGACTGTGGTCTAGAAATTTAGACAGGAATTTACCTCCACTTTTTTCATCAACAAAGTGAACACGAATGCACGCCTTAAAATCAGAGGATCCAAAATGTAACATATAAACTGGATTTTAGATGTCATTTCATTTGAATTTTTTCAGCAAAGCAAGCTTCAAAACCTCTGGAGAGAATTCCTGAGAATGACAATGCAACTAAAGCCTTTTTCTCCATTGAATTTTAAAATTCTGTCCTGGAAGAAAGATGCCTCAAATTAAAGTGTCATAGCCATGATCACCCACTAGGGGCAGAATTAGGACAAACAGGAAAATCTGACACCCAGCCCAGCACCCTTTCCAGTACCTCAAGAGAACTATCAAAAGAAAGGTTTTTTGAAACTAGTACTCTTTTTTTTCCTACTTCAGGCTGTCTGAGGTCACTATATTTTGAGGATAAAACAAAATCCAGGAACACAAATAATTCAGCTCTAGCCACTTACCCAGAAGGAGAAAATGAAGGGCTCTCTGTCAAGGTTATGTAAGATGTCACCCCCAAAACAATATCCCACTGACAGAGAAAGGGAACAGCCAGAATCTTGGCATGTGGCTGTAAAGCTCAAAGTTCAGTTCCATTTCAGACGTACCTAGAGTCGCTCAGGGAATTCTCCCCAAACATTTAAATTCAGCAATGGAAAAGTATTTGTTACATGGGAGTCATTTTTTATTCTTTTCTTTTCAGCAAGTGTTGCTTTCTTTGAAATATGAATAATATATACCCACTATAATTAAATGTCTCTGATGGAGAATGAATGGCAGTTGGAACCTAGTTTTTCACTTGTTCCATTTATCACAGGATGTAAAATACTCTTACTCTGGTAAATATTTCTTCAGAGTATCATTCTCGAGTACATTATGTGATTTTCCTTTACAAGATCAAATGCTTAGGGGGGAAAGTATTAATTTAAAATGCCTAGGAGAGGTGTGTATAGATCCCGACTTTAAATAATCAATGCTTGTTATTCTATTTAATTAAACTAGTAAGGCAAACATCTTCCCAATAGAGCCCAAAAGAAAGCAGAATGAAATAAACTAGATTCCAAGAAGTGATTTCACCTTGTAAGTAAGCTGTCTGCTTTTCTTCTCTTCATCTTCCACCTTTTTTTAATTCATTCTCATTGCCATCTCTGCCTGTCACCACCTGAAACCTCAAAAGGAAGTTTATTCCTGTGAAAGATAGTTCTTCCTACTGCCATTGTAACATTAGAATTGTTTTAAAGACAAACAACTCTGGAGTTAAACATGATGGATGCAAACAACAAAAGGATTCTTTTGTTATCACAACAATCCCTGCTGTCCTCATTTTGCTACTACGTGAATTTAGAAGTACACTTAGTAAGCTCGGAGTTATGCATAGGATGTACCTATTTTTTCATATTTGCAATGATTTGGGAAGCTGGATTAAATTAAGTGCTATAAGACATGGCCTAAAAAAGTAGAGCCACTTCTGGTCGAGAATACTCTATGCGCCACTGTCTTACATTTCAAACTAGAATCTTCTTGACCGTGGACCAAACTGACTGTGGCTTGCCACAAGGTTCATTTCCCTGTGTCTGGGTCAGTTTTCCCAGCCTATAACCCAAAGTCAGCCTGTCAAGAACCTCAACATGCCAGCAAGAGCTGTGTATGAAAAAATGATTATTTATGAAATTATAAAGTTGTTTTATAATCACATGTCATATAAAAATTAAGCTTGACATCATTATCTGGAATAAAATTATTCTAAGCCAAGAAGTAGTTCACCAGTTTAAAGTATTTACTTAACCTGTTTATAAAATCATTTTTTTAGAAAAGACTAAAACATATACCTAGAAAATCACTGAGCTCATCTAAAGAGTGTCCATTGTGGTATAGCATAAACTCTGCAGTGGCTACATTCTGAAATCATAGTGTTAATGGTTTGGCTGTGTCCCCGCCCAAATCTCATCTTAAATTCCCACATGTTGTGGGTGGGACCCAAATCTTATCTTAAATTCCCACATGTTGTGGGTGGGAATTAACTGAATCACGGGGCAGGTCTTTCCCATGTTGTTCTTGTGATGGTGAATAAGTCTCATGAGATCTGATGGTTTTAAAAATGGGTGTCTCCCTGCACAAGCTCTCTTCTCTTCTCTGCCATCATGTGAGATGTGCTTTTCACCTTCCACCACGATTATGAGGCCTCCTCAGCCATGTGGAATTGTAAGTCCATTAAATCTCTTTCTTTTGTAAATTGCCCAGTCTCAAGTATGTCTTTATCAGCAGCATGAAAATGGACTAATACAGTAAATTGGTACCAGTAGAGCAGGCACTGCTGAAAAGATACCCAAAAACGTGGAAGCAACTTTGGAACTGGGTAACAGGCAGAGGTTAGAACAGTTCGGAGGGCTCAGAAGAAGACAGGAAAATGTGAGAAAATTTGGAACTCCCTAGAGACTTGTTGAATGGCTTTGGTCAAAATGCTGATAATGATATGAACAACGACATCCAGGCTGAGGTGGTCTGTGATGGAGATGAGGAACTTGTTGGGAACTGGAGCAAAGGTGATTCTTGTTATGTTTCAGCAAAGAGACCGGTGGCATTTTGCACCTGACCTACAGATTTGTGGAACTTTGAACTTGAGATAGATGATTTAGAGCATCTGGCAGAAGAAATTTCTAAGCAGCAAAGCATTCAAGAGGTAACTTGGGTACTGTTAAAGGCATTCAGTTTTAAAAGGAAAGCAGAGCATAAAATTTTGGAAAATTTGCAACCTGACAATGCAATAGGAAAGAAAATCCCATTTTCTGAGGAAAAATTCAAGCTGGTGGCAAAAATTTGCCAAAGTAACAAGGAGCCAAATGTTCACCAAGACCATAGGGAAAATGTCTCCAGGTCATATCAGAGACCTTTGCTGCAGTCCCTCCCATCACAGGCCCAAGGTTTAGGAGGAAAAAAATGGTTTTGTGGGCCAGGTCCAGGGTCCCCATGCTGTATGCAGCCTAGGGACTTGGTGCCCTGTGTTCCAGCTGTTCCAGCCATGGCTGAAAGGGGCCAACGTAGAGCTTGGCCATGGCCTCAGAGGTGCTTCCATGCGGTGTTGAGCCTGCAAGTGTACAGAAGTCAAGAATTGGAGTTTGGGAACCTCTGCCTAGATTTCAGAAGATGTATGGAAATGCCTGAATGCCCAGGCAGAAGTTTTCTGCAGAGGTGGGGCCCTCATGAAGAACCTCTGCTAGGGCAGTGCAGAAGGGAAATGTGGGGTCAGAGCCCTCACACATCTCCACTGGTGCACTACCTAGTGGAGCTGTGAGAAGACGGCCACCATCCTCCAGACTCCAGAATGGTAGATCCACTGACAGCTTGCACTGTGCACTTGAAAAAGCCACAGACACTCAACGCCAGCCCATGAAAACAGCCAGAAGGGGGCATATACCCTGCAAAGCTACAGGTGCAGAGCTGCCCAAGGCCATGGGAGCCCATCTCTTACATCAGCATGACCTGGACATGAGACATGGAGTCAAAGGAAATCATTTTGGAGTTTTAAGATTTGACTGCCCTGCTGGATTTTGGACTTACATGGGGCCTGTAGCCCCTTTGTTTTGGCCAATTTCTCTTATTTGGATAGCTGTATTTACCCAATGCCTGTGCTCCCCATTGTATCTAGGAAGTAACTAACTTGCTTTTGACTTTATAGGTTCATAGGTGGAAGTGACTTGCCTTGTCTCGAATGAGACTTTGGACTGTGGTCTTCTGAGTTAATGCTGAAATGAGTCAAGACTTTGGGGGACCGTTGGGAAGGCATAATTGGTTTTGAAATGTGAAGACTTGAGATTTGGGAGGGTCCAGGGGTGGAATATTATGGTTTGGCTATGTCCCCACCCAAATCTCATCTTGAATTCTCATGTATTGTGGGAGGGACCCGGTAGGAGGTAATTGAATCATGGGGGCAGGTCTTTCCTGTGCTGTTCTTGTGATAGTGAATAAGTCTCATGAGATCTGATGGTTTTAAAAATGGGAGTCTCCCTACACAAGCTCTCTTCTCTTGTTTGCTGCCACGTGAGATGTGCCTTTCACCTTTCACCATGTTGTGAGGTCTCCCTGGCCACATGGAACTGTAAGTCCATTAAATCTCCTTCTTTTGTAAATTACCCAGTCTTGGGTATGTCTTTTTTTTTTTTTTTTTTCTAAGACAGAGTCTCGCTCTGTTGCCCAGGCTGGATGGAGTACAGCAGAACGATCTCTGCTCACTGCAAGCTCCGCCTCCCAGGTTCATGCCATTCTCCCGCCTCAGCCTCCCGAGTAGCTGGGACTACAGGTGCCCGCCACCATGTCTGGCTAATTTTTTGTATTTTTAGTAGAGACAGGGTTTCACCGTGTTAGCCAGGATGGTCTCGATCTCCTGACCTTGTGATCCACTCGCCTCGGCCTCTGGGTATGTCTTTATCAGCAGCATGAAAACAGGCTAATACACATAGCCTATAATTAAAAATTATTTTTAAAATGCAGAGCAGTAACTTTCATCTGGTAAGATCAATATCAATAGTTTGTCAGTTAGTTGAAAAAGCTGAACAAAGTAGAGGAGTTTTAAAATCAAATATTGTAATTTAAAACCTGAAAAGAAACATGCATTTACAAATCTTTTAATGTAGAGGGTCTCCTTTTATTGAGTGCACATTATCTGATTAGAAATCCATATCATCTTTCCTGAATAACGCACATCCACAAGGCATTCTCTCCAAATCCCCACTTCCCTTGCAAGAACCCAGAAATAATTTTGCAGAAATTTTAGAATACATGCCTTCAAGATTTTCAGTTTCCCCTCCAACCTCTTATATTTGTTTCATCCACATCCAAATTTAATAGCAAGTCTAGTAACTTCTCTTTATCAAGTCTTTCTAAGCATTATATATAATTAGTTTTCAGAGAAATAAAAATCCCCTTTTATTTTGCAGTCATATTTCACTGGTTCACATAATATTGCAATTACCCACTTTAATTCAATGGCAAGTGTAGGTGGCATAAACAGGATTGGGACAAACTCACCTGACCCTTGGCAGGCACACAATTCTATTGGGAAAGCAAAACTGTGGGGATCCTGCTAGCTTACTTTCAGGATGATACAGACAACAGATAGTATAAGAAAAAAAAATTGGTTAATATGTTGAGTCAGTTAAGTGGAGATACTCAGTTGGAATATCCAAATCCATATCTAAGTCCATATCTTTTACTATTTCCTCACACTTTCACCCTTCCATCTTTGATATAGTTTTCCTCTTTTACCTGATCCCTGCAGTTTTTTAAAAGTAGTTGATTTCCAAACACATTGTATTAACATTTTCTAAGCAATTTGCATTTCAGTTAATGTTATACAATACAAAGTATATTTCTGGCTTTAAAAGGGGGCTTCATCAAAGGAGTTTATTTTTAAAATCTAATCAAGCAATGTAAAAATCGTTAAGTGAGAAACAAGCTCTTACAATATTGATGAGTAAAAGAATAAGATCTTCATAGGTAACCAACATTTATCACCATATATATACATGGAAACAAAGGCGAATTTAGGTTGACTTTCATTTACATTTATAGTAAATAAGACAATGTATCGTGACCTTCCCTGGGAATAAATGTTTTTTTCACTTGAAATTGATATCCATGAAATCAGTTAGGCAGTTCCAATATAATTCGCCTTTCCGTTTTAGATAAGGACCAGATGTGCTCTATTGGGACACATGTTTTCATGTCCATTTGTATTTTCCCTTCAGGACTAAGGGTGTGGAGTCTAGAATTAGTGAGGCTCTCTCATTTGAAACTGCACCTCCCTCACCTACTACATTATATGTCTAAGCAACAGTCTCCTCCCCATGGCTCTTCTGTCCCATGCAGAACACAGTCATGCCTTGTGCTAAGCTGGTAGCCCCAGGTAGAGTAGCCCAGGAAATGCTTGGGTGAAAAGCTGTTATTCTTGTTCTCTAACTTATATTGCAGAAAAGCAGTGCTCCCACATTATAAAAGGACAGGCAAGAATCCCAGGAATCTCTTTACCTCTTTATAACAAATCCCACTCTGATGAGACTAGAATGAATTAACTCCAGTACCTAATACACACATCACTACTATATGCAACAATTCTATTCACTATTCTAGAAAAGCCTTGCTAAACAAATCTGCCTTACAATGACATCTGCTGGGAGTTTCTGGCACTGGATTTTTTTTTTTTTTAAGACCAATATCTGAGGTTAAAAAACACGGCTCAAGAGAAAGAGAATTTAACTGTGTCAAGAATCAATCTCTCAAGTTATCTTTCAAACTAGGGACTATATCGCTTAAAAAATAAAGAAAATATACCTCAGGTGAATTCATAATAAATATCAGATGCTGAGCTATGAAACTGAACCCAAAACATGAATTAACATTCGAATGCAGTGTTATCCAGCTTTTAAACATTCCATCTGGCAAGAAAAGGACAGAATATATGACATTCTTCTTGGATATGCTTATACTTCAGAGAATTTCTCAATGCTGAAAATCTGTCATTTTTTCAAAAATATCAAAGTATTTATTGAGCTTGATTATTCTTCATATTTAAGGGACTACTGCTGTAAGTTTAGGTTAGAAATCTTTAAGGGCTGGTGAAGAGCATTTTCCTTCTAACCCAAAGTTTGAATTCCAGTTGAGGATGTGGCCAAGGTATGGTGTTAGAAGGACCATGGGAGTGAATCTTCCAGCAACCTATTGACATATCCAGTGGTTCTGCCTTCAAAAAGGGATGATGGCTGGTTGCACTGGCTCACACCTGTAATCGCAGCATTTTGGGAGGCCAAGCTGGGTGGATCACCTGAGGTCAGGACTTCAAGACTAGCCTGGCCAAAATGGTGGAAGCCCGTCTCTACTAAAAATACAAAAATTAGCTGGGTATGGTGGCAGGCACCTGTAATCCCAGCTGCTTGGGAGGCTGAGGCAGAACAATCACTTGAACCAAGGAGGTGGAGGTTGCAGTGAGCCAAGATTGCACCATTGCACTCCAGCCTGGTGACAAGAGCAAAACTCCATCTCAAAAAAAAAAAAAGGATGATCATGCTGAAATTAAGATGATGCCTAATATTTCTCTGTCAAAGTAACCTAAGCTATAAAAGAAAATCTCCTAACATTCTCTCCCCTGTGAAGGGGCAGACACCTAAACGAAGGAGGAGATAAGTTATGGGAGTTCACCGATGAATTAGAAAGGCAAAAGGAATTATAACATGAACAAGTTATAATTCTACTTAATTGCACCCACTAAGACATATTAACATGAGATGCAATTAACCTAAGTATTAGCACAAAGTCCAATCTCCAGCTGCCACTTAGTCAAAAAATTTTTGTAACTGAATAGAAGTGTTCATTGTTCATTAAGGAAATTTATATTGGCATTATTGTATTTGACAGCATGATGGACAAATTACATTTCTCTTGCTATTGTTCATAGTAATAATTGAGGCCATTCTTTAACCTTTGATTAGATAATGATTAAGAAATTCTTGAGATTATGTTTGTCAGAACACAAAACTGGAGATAATCTAAATATCAATAGGAGAATGGGTTTTAAAAAACTGTGGTATATTGATACAATGGAATATTAAAGGTTAAAATAAATGAACTAGAACTTCAAAAAGAAAAGAAAAATATTATGAGCTTAATAACATTGCAATCTCTCTGAATTTCCTAAGAGAACAAAAAAAAAAAAAAACAATTACAGAGAAATTGGACTGGTCTCCTGAGAAAAAGCCCATAGACTGTTAAAAAAAATTAAGCCATCATATAGCTCTTTACTTCAGCCGTAAGAGCCAGCACCCCAAATCTGTGCTGTTCAGATCTGTCCACCTTTCAATTTAATTTTATGTTTAAGGACATGAAGCAACACAATATTGAATCTAATAAAGTGTGAAGGCTGTGCTTTGTGGCAAGGCAGGAGTTATTCCCACAAAACTGACATAGGGTCAAAAAGCATAAAGAGTTGGTATATATTCTATAATTCCCCATTTTTTCCTCATAAATGGAGCTTATTTTGAGGCATGGCTCTACAAGAGCAAAGGCTATGTCCAGCTCTGTTCAGTGCTGTTTTCCCAGTGCCTGCTGGTGAATGTTTATAGAACTGCTTTCCTACTTGTAAGCTATTTTACAACCTTGGCACCTGATATATCCACATCTTAAAGCAGATCTTTCCATATCTTTTCTGACTCTCATTGCTCCCTATTCTGCTCCACCCCAGATCCCAGATTCCAGGAGTCCACCTCAGCTAGTCTGAGTCTCCCTTACATTGCTCTGGCAGCAGAGAGAGTCCTCTGATTTTTACAGAGGCCATCTGCTGCCTTGACCCAAAGACCTCTGCTCACTTGAGTCCTCTGGCATCAAGACTCTGGGAGTGAGAGAAGGGAGAGTAGAAACAATTGGAGCCATCAGATGGAAGGTAAAGCATGTAAAGGAGCATCTAAGGAAATATTTGCCCACAAGGCAGTTTTTGAAATGGATGTTGAAAGATACTAGGGGCATGATTGGCGGAAACCAGGAAAATTTCAAAATCTTTGTCTTTTAATGTCACTCTGTTTGTATAAAAGCATTTAAAACCGCAAACATTACACATATTGGGATAAAAGGACTATTTAGGCAGCTTTACAGTTAATTATACTGATTTGTCTTACCTGCTTATTCCCAATACCCAAATACGTGAACGTCTGTCTGCTTGCTACACAAGCAATAAACTATACTTACTGTATGCTCATATTAAGTTTCAACCAGGAACATAACCAAATATCTTGCTAATGCTGATTCTGAATGTTTTTGCTGACCATTTAAACAATAAACCAATTTGACCAAAGAAGTTATTATGCAGTTGCAGAGATAGATATTTTATGCCCTCTTCTGCAGGATAATTTTTTCTTAAACAGAAAATGTATAAATAATCTGCAAATAAAATAATTTTCATTTAGACTACTTCCATACATGTTTGCCAAATCTATCCTGCTCCAATCCCCCAGCACTACTAGACCAAGTCTCATCTCTTTACTCTGCATGACTGCCACAGCCCTGCCTCTGAACTTCTACCTACCCTACCAAGAGAAAATGTTTTCACTGGCCGGGCACGGTGGCTCAAGCCTGTAATCCCAGCACTTTGGGAGGCTGAGACCGGCAGATCACGAGGTCAGGAGATCGAGACCATCCTGGCTAACAAGGTGAAACCCCCTCTCTACTAAAAATACAAAAAATAATTAGCCGGGCGTGGTGGCAGGCGCCTGTAGTCCCAGCTACCCGGGAGGCTGAGGCAGGAGAATGGGATGAACCCGGGAGGCAGAGTTTGCAGTGAGCCGAAATCACGCCACTGCCCTCCAGCCTGGGTGACAGAGCGAGACTGCATCTCAAAAAAAAAAAAAAAGAAAATGTTTCACTTTACTCCTGTAAATTGATACAACAAAAATGCTGTAATGGCTTCTGATTCCTTTCAACTTCAAGCCACTTCCAAGACCCCAGTCCACTTTGTACATTTTATATTCCATTATTTCCCACTATATATGGAAAACACATTGTCTTCCAGGTTTAGAAATCTCTTTTTAGGTCAATTAAAATCAATATTCCCTTTAAGCTACTCAGATCTTGCCTTAAAAGAACTGCCTGGTCAGTAAGTCTCAACTCAATGCCACTAGAGCTTCCTCATACAAGTTATTCCCAGCAGCATTCCAGAAATCCATATTTGGAGCTCTAAGACACATTGTCTTACTAGCACAGAATTCTAGTTCCCATCTTAATCACTTCATTCATTTTGTCCTTTTCACCCGGAATGGTATGCCCCCCTACTTCACTCCCTATTCAGTTTCTAAGGAAATATTTGCCTTAAAGATTCACCTTAAGCTGTATCTGAAAGCTTTTATATACTTCAAGTGGTAAAGAGTTCTGCCCCCTCTTGTAATGGTCATATGACCATTACCAAATATCTGTTGATCAAACACAAAGCCTAAATCATAGAATAGTGAAATGAATAGTTTTAATCATCTTAATCAAATTAACGTGATTTCGCTATAGCTTCAATTAGTATCCAATGTCAGTCAATCAATATTCCTCCCCATTAGTATAACTCAGAGATTCTCAAAATTAGCTGCTTTTCAAAATCAACGATGAAGCTTATAGAAGAATGGATATCTGGACCCCTCCCTAAGACTGTGATTCAGGAATTCTGGAAAAAAATAATCTAGTTTCAAGTAGCTCCACAGGTGTTTCTGATATCCACCTGGGGCCAGGTCATAGTAGTTCCAGCTGAGTGCTTAGTAATTGACCCACAAGTGTGTCAGGCAATGAGGAGTCAAAGAAGCCATACTAACAACAAGAGATTTAGGGTGATCTGTAGATTAAACCACAAAGCAAAAAGTTTTCCTTTACATGCCAAATTCCGCAGCCCCTGCAGATCCAATAATTCATAATAATTTCTTTGTAGATACAGTTACAAACTGACAACTGGAGCCAGGGGTTCCCAGTTGTGACAGCACCCACAATAATCTGGAAGCAAACATAGGTACACTGACCCACTGAACTGGAAACTCTGGGAATGGGAACTGGAGATCTACATTTTTCAAATCTCCAGGTGATTGCTTAAAGCAGAAAGGATTGGAAATGTCTTTTTAGGTCATTCCAAATTAATACCTATATTCCCTCTAAGCTACTCAGATATTGTCTTTAAAGAACTGCCTGGTCAGTAAGTCTCAACCCAATTCCACTAGAGCTTCCTCATATGAGATCTTCCCAACAGCATTCCAGAAATCCACATTTGGAGCTCTAAGACATAAGGAAATGATAAAGGATTCCTATGAAAGAAGACAAAAACTTGGTTTGCGTTAGCTGATACTCTCATCTTTCCAATGGTCCTCACAATAATTGCTTAACTAAGTCAGTGTTATGGCACGAGTGTTTGTACATTGTTCTAAAATCTTTCCATTGGCTGTGACTCTAGTGTATTAACCATTCTTCTTGCCTAGAGATAACCTAATATCTTTGCCATACAGAAGATGAAAAGCAGCTGAAACCTTTAGGCTTCTTTGTGTAAATATATTAGCTGGGGACTTATATCATGAACTATCCGCTCTTTAAATACCCTTGGAAACTGTTTTGTCTCAATTGCAAAAATCACTATTATGAAGCATCACTTTTTATTATAACACAGTAGATAGTTTAATGTACAGCAACCAAGAAAAAAAAGGAATATGTTTGCCAGTTGGTATTTTGCCCTTATTATATAAAATTGGAAATGGAAACGGCAGCCTTGATGAAAACACTGGAATTCCAGTAAGTAGGATTAGTCATACTTTTTGTGTTCCAGGGTTAGATTTCAAACGGCAAGTAAAAATTCCCTGAGCTACCAGTGGAAGCAAACACTCTCAAATTAAAATAAAAAGAACTACACATACTTACAAGAGCCAAAGCTAGAATGAGTAACGTTTGACATTTGGAAGGCTGGAATTGCAGCAAACAGCTCTCTCCCCGAGGAGAAACTTCTCACCAAATAGTTGGCTCATTGTGGTATCTAGCTTTCTTTGAAACAGCAAGCCTAAAATCTTCAGGGAGAAGGCAAATTAATGAAAACCACTTTGGCTTAACGCCTCACAGGCTGGGAACTGTCGTAATCAAGTCAAAAAGCACAGGCCAACTGAGTTTTAAATTATACACTGGTGGGAGAAACTGGAAAGACATCAATGATAACAGATTGCTTACAGGCCTGGGGCCCCTCTTGTAGCCTCACTCACTCAGTGAGTGTCTTAGGGCTTTTTACTTCCACCATTAATAAGATCTCTTTGCTTGGGAGGTAACACTTGGACATCCTTTGTTTTGTACATTAGGATAGCAGCCATATTAACAGCAGCAACATTTTTTCAACATGAACATAACAGCAAATAGGTAATAGGATGAGTCAAGGATCAAAACATGTGCACTGTCGGCCAGACACAGTAGCTCATGCCTGTAATCCCAGCACTTTGGGAGGCTGAGGTGAGCCGATAATGAGATCAGGATATCGAGACCATCCTGGCCAACATGGTGAAACTTTGTCGCTACTAAAAGTACAAAAATTAGCTGGACGTGGTGGTGGGCTCCTATAGTCCCAGCTACTCAGGAGGCTGAGGCAGGAGAATCGCTTGAACCCAGGAGGCAGAGGTTGCATTGCAGTGAGCTGAGATCGCGCCACTGTACTGCAGCCTGGCAAAAGAGCGAGACTCCATCTAAAAAAAAAAAGTGCACTGTCACCCACATAATTCACAGGGAGAAAGAGACAGAGAGGCAGAGGGAGAAATAGGGCAGACTTTCAGAAGTCCTAAACATGAACTAAAATACTAAGGTTTATACATATTCTTTATATCTCATAATCTTTCAGAGTATGTAATCTTACTTTGATTATGTAACCATAATCTTTCAGAGCAGTGGAGTATAAAATAACTGTTGCAGATTATTAACTTTCTTTAAATGCCAATGGCAAAAGTTAGCGTTTACGAGTTTTTCTTCCAAACCATCTATGCATTTCAAATAATCTCTTTGGAAGCCATAACATCTCTTTACAGCTCACATAGGAAATTCAACTTCTCCTAAACCCCTCCCACTCAGATGAGCGCTGGGTAAAAGCTCCTAGGAGGCCTTTGGCTAGGTCAGCTGCCTTGCCCTATTCTGCTCAGCTGGGTGGTGTTTGTGTCTTTCCACAAAATGGATAAAGACAAGAACCGATTGCCCACCCTATCTAACAGTCTCACAGCTTCAAGGAGTTTCCTGATGGCCCACTGCTCCTAACATGTTTCTCCTACCAAGTCAGTCTATGACAGTAGTTCAGCAAAGACCCTTTTATTACTTTATTGTGGCTGCTGTAACAAAGTATCACAAAATGGGTGGCTTAGACAACAGAAATTCCTTGTATCACAGCGCTGTGGAGGCTAGAAGTCAGAGATAAGGCATTGGCGGAGTCAGTTCCTTCTGAGGGCTGTGAGAGAAGGATCTGTTGCAGTCCTCTCTCCCTGGCTTGGAGACAGTCATCTCCCGGTGTCTCTTCACATTGCCTTTCCTCTATGCATATCTCTTTGTTCAAATTTCCCCCTGTTGATCAGACACCAGTCGTGATGGATTAGGGCCCGTCCTAATGACCCCATTTTAATTTGATTACCTCTGTAAAGACTTTGCCTTGAAATAAGGTAACATTTTGAAGGACTAGGGGTTAGGATTTCCATATATAAACTTCAGGGGTACCAAATTCAGGCCATAACAACCATCTATTCATTCTTATATGGCGAACACTGCTGACAACATTAAGGTCAATTTGCACTCTGAGAAGCAAGGATGCCAAACCCACTGGGCCATGTGTCAGCTCATGAATAGTTTGCAAGAAGCTACTATAATTCTCACAAACTAGTATCCTGTGATGCTAAGTGAAATTCATTACAATCAGGTCACCTATAAAACACTTTTCTTCTAAATGTATGTGTGGTTTACTGTACAATAATATGAAAGAGTCAAACTAAAACCACACCTGGTAATAATCTGTGAATACAGCAACTTTGGCTTTTTCTTCAATCATCCTCTGCTGAGGTATTTATCCAGTTTCATTCTCCATTTCATGCATTTAACAATGAGACAATAATATAGCCTTATCCACTGTATCATAGGTCATCAAATCCTCTGTCTTTCCTAGCCACCACAACCACAAACTCAACAACCAATAATATGCCTATGTCCTTAGTAACACTGTTTTTCTTAAAAAGAATTCCACCACCATCCTGCTAAAAGATACCCAACCCAGTTCACAAAGGTTGTGTCACTGTGCTTCATCACCCTGATGACAATAAGGTTGAAATCTCCTCTTATAAACCCCTTGTCTTGAGGCATAACTCAATTGATCCTATGAGGAACAGGGATATACTCTTTGAATAGACTGTAAACCCAGTCACAGAAAGAGTCTTCCTCTCCAAAGAAAATAGTTTGACCTAAAAACCCAAAGCCCACATAGATAGACCTACCATGTTCTGTTAGAAAAATAAATTCAACGGAAGTGTTCTAAGATTGCCAGATGCACAGGATAAGACATCACTTAAAAAACAAAGGATCCATCATTGCCTGAAATCTCACTTTAAAGGTAGAATTGCCTTTACTTGAGTCTGCTTTCCTTAGCTAATCCAAAGTAGCCAAGGTATAAAATTGAACCATATAAATCATATGTGTTAAAATCATCAATAACTGTCAACTTCATGTGGCTCAACCTAATTCCATGCTTCATTCATTAATTCAATTCTTTCAAAAATCCTTTATTAAGTGCTTTCCATTCCTAGGTCTCTATCCTCGGTGTGCATAAATCTACATAAGTAGAGTTTTCAAAACAGTTAGGGAAAAAACCACTTCTGGCTATGAGATCTGAAGTTATCCTTCCTCTGTAAGCAACTAAGAAGCAGGACAAAATACAGGAAATAACTATTTTCAGACATTGGACAACAGGCAACAGAGAACTGTGATCCCAGAGAGAAAGGAAATAGAGTGCTATGACTGCACAGGTTCTTTGCCTAAAGGCAATTTCTGAACTGCTGAGTAGGGAGGGGAAACCCAAACTGCAATCTCACTGAGTGGAGGAAACAAAGATGAGATTCAGGAGGATAAGGTGGCTTTAATTTACATGCCAGAATACCCGAAAAAACTGGAGCTGATACAGAGAAAGAATTCTAGAAATCAGCATAGAAGAACTCTAGAATCTATGTCTGAGTATCAATATGCACTTGTAGAGTGTGAAACACCCTAAGGTACGGCAAATAATGACTTCTGAGGAAAGAAAATGTACTGAGGAGTTATAAGCCAAACAATTCTTAGAGCTCATAAAAGGCCAGGAATAGTTTGAGTTTCCACCAGTGAGAATACAAAGTCCTCATGGGATACATGTAGCAGCCAATGAAGACCACAGAAGGGCCAACCTTAAAAGTGAGTTTAAATTACTTCTACTATAAAGACAACTCCAGCTATGCCCTTAAAAACTCTTTTTAAAAGATTCAAACAGATAAATCTTGTCTGCCACATGCTCCAAATGAAAACAACTAGATATAAGAAGAAGCAGAAAAATATGGACCAAAACCAAAAAAAAAGAATTAGTCAATAGAAACATAGATGAAAAATATATCTGAGATTAAAATATCACTAGATGGAATCAATAGCAGATTAGAAGCTTCAGAAGAAAAGATTTATGAATTCAAAGACAGCAGTAGAAATTAGGCAAAATGAAGCATAGAGAAAAATTACTAAAAAAAAATTTACAGAGCTCAGCGATCTGTGAAAGAACATTAAGAACTTTAACACAAGTAAAACTGGAGTTCCAAAAGGAGAAAGAAGTGAATAGAAACAAATTTTTAAGAAATAATGGATGAAAATATTCCATAATTGAAAACTGTAAATGCACAAAGAGGCTCAGCAAACCTCAACAAAGAAAAATACAAAAACATAAAAAAACACACACAAAACACTACAGAACAATATAACCAAATTGCTTAAAGGCAGTAAAAAGAGAAAATCTTTAAAAAACAGCCTGAGGAAAGAAAACACATTAAATACAGAGAAACGAAGATAAAAATACCACAGATCTTTCTTACTTCAGAAACTATGCAACCTCTGTTTTCACTTATTTGTGGGATCTAAGAGTAAAAACAATTGAATTCAGAAGAATGGTTACCAGAGGCTGGGAAGGGTAGTTGGGGGCCGAGGGGAAGGTAGGGGATGGTTAATGGGTCCAAAAAATGGTAAGAATGAGTAAGACCTAGTATTTGATATCACAACAGGGTGACTATACTCAATAATAATTTAAATTGTACACTTAAAAATAACTAAAAGTATATGACTGGATTGTTTGTAACACAAAGGATAAATGCTAGAGGGGACGGATACTCCATTTTCCATGATGTGATCATTATATATTGCATGCCTGTATCAAAACATCTCATGTATCCCATAAATATGTGTACCTACTATGAACCCATAAAAATTAAAAATTTAAAAAAAAGAAACTATGCAAGCCAGAGGACAAAAGAACAGCATCTTAAAGTACTGAAAGAAGAAATAAATGTCCTCAGACAACGAAAGCAAAAATAGACAAAGGGACTACATCAAGCCTAAAATCTTTGGTTCATCAAAAGACACAGTCAACAGATTGAAAAGGCAACCTATGGAATAGGAAAAATATTTGCAAATCAGGTATCTGATAAGGAGTTAATATCCGGAATACATAAAGAACTCCTGCATCCTTCAAAAGTGAAAAAAGAACAAAATTAAATATTTAGAAAATTAAAATATAAAGAATTATTACAGCTCAACAGCAAAAAAAAAATCAATAACCCAATTAAAAATGGGCAAAGGACTTGAGTAGACATTTATCTGAAGATAACACACAAATGGCAAACCAAGCATATGGAAAAATATTCACCATCACTGATCAGCAGAGAAATGCTAATCAAAACCACAATGAGGTATCATCTCAAAGCCATTAGGATGGCTACTATGAAAACAAAAACAAGAAAACAAAATAACAAATGTTGGCAGGAAAGTGAAGAAGTTGGAACCTTTGTGCACTACTGGTAGGATTATTTAATGGTGCAATAGCTTTGGAACAGTATGGCAGTTCCTCAGAAAATTAAAAATAGAACTACCATATGGTCCAGCAATCCCATTTCTGGGTATATCTACACAAGAATTGAAAGCAGAGCCTCAAAGAGATATTTGCATACACATGTTCATAACAACACTACGCAATGACCAAAAGGAAGAAGCAATCCAAGTGTCTGTTGACAGATGAGTAAATGAATAAAATGTGACATATACATAAAATGAAATACTAGGCAGCCTTTAAAAGGGAGGAAGTTTTATCACATATTGCAACATGCAAGAACCTGGAGAATATTATGCTAAGTGAAATAAGTAAACCACAAAATGACAAACACTGCATGATTCTACTTATATGAAGTTTATAAAGTAATCAAATTCATAGAAATAAAAAATAAAATGGTGGTTACCAGAGGCTACAGGGAGCATAAAGAGGGAAGTTGTTTAATGAGTATAGAGCTTCAGTTCTGCAAGATAAAAAGGTTCTGGAAATCTGTTTTACAATAATGTAAATATACTTAAAACTATTACACTGTACACTTAAAAATGAATTGTATACTTTAAAAAGGTTAAGATGGTAAAGTTTATGATATATGGTTTTTATAATAAAACAGAATAAATACCAATCTATAATTCTATACCTAGTGAAAATATTTTTTAGAAATGAAGGCAAAATGAAGGTTTTTTAGAGAAACATGAAAACTAAGAAAATTCAACACCTAACCTGCATTGTAAGAAACATTAAAGGATGTTCTTCAGGCAGAAGGAAAATTGCACCACATGGAAATTTTAATCCACACAAAGGAATAAAGAATGACAGAAATAGTAAATATATTGGTAATTAAAACTCTTTTTTCTCATTTTTTAATTTATTTAAAGATAATTGACTAAACATAAACAATAAGTATATGTAGAATCTTTAATATATGCAGAGATTAAATGTATGACAATAGCATCAAGGATGGAAGAGGAAAATGAAAGTACACTGTTAAAGATTTATACATTATATATGAAGCTGTATGATATTATTTGAAAGTTGACTGTGGTGAGTTATAAGTATGCATATTTTAAGGCCTAGAATAATTTCCAAAAATATAAAACAAAGAGGTATAGCTAATAAGCCAGCAGTGAAGATAAAACTAAATCCTGAAAAGTGCTCAATTAATCCAAAAGAAGGCAGAAAGAAAGGGAAATGAGCAAATGGTGCAAATAAAAATCAAATACCATAATACTATATTTAAAACCAATCATGCCACCATTTACATTAAATATAAATAATCTAAGCACTCCAAGTAAAAGGCAGAGATTGTCAGCCCAGATAAAAAAGTGAAATTCAGCTGGACGTGGTGGTTCACGCCTATAATCCCAGCACTGTGGGAGGCCAAGGCAGGTGGATCACCTGAGGTCGGGAGTTCGAGACCAGCCTGACCAACATGGAGAAACCCCATCTCTACTAAAATTACAAAATTAGCCGAGTGTGGTGGCACATGCCTGTAATCCCAGCTACTCAGGAGGCTGAGACAGGAGAATTGCTTGAACTCAGAAGGCAGAGGTTGTGGATGAGCTGAGATTGCGCCATTGCACTCCAGCCTGGGCAACAAAAGCGAAACTCCGTCTTAAAAACAAAAACAAAAAAGCACAATTCAACTATATGGTACCAAGAAACTCCTCTAAAATATAATAATACAGATGGTATAAAATAAAAGAGGGTAACAGAGCTACCATGCACAGCTATGCATGAGACAGCTGCAATTTCTGTATTAATATTAGAATGGCTGTAACTGCCAATATTAGCCAAGTATCACCAAGGCTTTTGCCTCATTCTGTTCTATTAATGTGATGCCTGCTTCTACTCACATTGCTGCTATTCGGCCTGGCCCAAGCCCTAAGGTTCCACCCTGAACTCCCTAAGCCCTAGTGGACTTCACTCAGATCCAGGCCTCATTCCACTGCAGGGTCCTGTGAGGCCACTCTGCCCCTGTCATAGCCACATGTCTTCTTGGTTAAAATCAGAACCAGCCCCATGTAAGTCAAATTCTCCGTCTGTTCCCAAACCAACCTTTCTTCTCCAGCCCAAGTTATTGAACTCTAGGTTAAAACTCATGTGGCTTTATTCCAAGTAGCATCTGAGTGCTGCCATGCTGCATAAAAGCAGGCTGCAGCAGGAATTAGTTTCTGCTTCCACCACATGGAAAGACGGAAGGGCTCCATCTTTTGCCCGACATTGCTCAATTTCTCCACGCAGAAAAATTGACACGAGTATCATCTTTTGGAATGAACATTCTTTAAAACTAAGCGTTTATATTATTGGGTCCATAGTAGTGAGCATGATTTACTTGTACTAAATAGAACTTTGCATATTTTAGAACAGTTACAGACATTTGAATCTTTTCTGGTGTCCTCTGAGATTAAGAGTAACAGGCAGTAGAGTCAGACTGCCAGGGTTTAAGTACTACTTAACCTTATCACTATCACTGACTAGCTATGTAGACTTTGGCTAGTTGCTCAAACTAAGTTTAAGCTACTTGTAGAGTAGTGCGTGAATAGACTTTCAATTAAAGTAGAAATATGCGCCTGTAATCTCAGCACTTTGGGAGGCCAAGGTGAGTGGACCATGTCAGGTCAGGAGTTCAAGACCAGCCTGGCCAACCACTAAAACTACAAAAATTAGCCGGGCGTGGTGGCACATGCCTGTAATCCCAGCTACTTGGGAGGCTGAGGTAGGAGAATCACTTGAACTCAGGAGGCAGGGGTTGCAGTGAGCTCAGATCATGCCATTGCACTCTAGCCTGGACAAGAAGAGTGAAATTCTATCTCAAAAATAATACTAAGTAGAAATAGGAAACTCAGAAGTATTATACAAGGTACCTGAAGTCACCTACAGAAGGGTAGATCATGGATTACAATTCCAAGATTTTTCATGTATTTTGGCATCACTTCTCACCAACTCCACTGCTACTACTCTAGCATCATCTCTTGCAAAGCATATTAGCTTTTAAAGTGGCTTGCAATGACTCCCATCTCCTGGTATTCACACCCTTGTGCAATTCCTTCCCCTTGAGTGTGTGCTGAACTTAATGATTTGTTTCTAACAAGTAGAATATGGCAAAGCTACGGGGATATCACTTCTGAGTGGGCTTTGAAAGACTGTGGCCGCCATCTTATGCATGCTTTCTCTTTCCGTGGCTCTTACTGCTTGCTCACTTGCTTGCTTTCCTGAAATAAGCTGCCATGTTGTAAGTTGCCTTACCATGTGCCTAAGAGGTATATTTGGCCAGAAAGTGAGGGTGGTCTCCAATTAATATCTAGAAAAAAAACCAAAGCCCTCAGTCCAACAACCCACAAGGAACTGGCTTCCATATGAGTAAGCATAAAAGTGAATATTGCCCTAATTAAGCCTTGAGACAACTACAGCCTTGGCTGACACCTTGATTGCCACTTACAAGAGATGCTGCACCAGATCACCCAATTAAACCTTGCCCAAATTCTTGACTCACAAACCGTGAGATAATAAATGTTTGTTGTTTGAATATGTATTGAAAAGTTTGGGGGTAACTTGTTACACAGCGCTAGATAACTAATGTGTGAAAATTATAGCAATAGCCTTCTAATGTTTCCTTACTTCTACTATTACCTTTCCAGAGTACAGAGACTTATGCTTTTAAACAAGTCTGATAAAGTCATCTTTCAGCTCAAAACCCTGAGATGAGTCCCTCCTTTTCAGAGTAAAGGTAAAAATCCCTACAAGACCTAAAAGATCCTGACTCCCCTTTGCTGTGACTTCAAATCTCACTACTCACTTGCTTGCACCCCCACCCCACAGGTTTCTTTACTGTTCCTCACATGTGCTGGGTGTGTTCACACATTGGCTTTCGCATTGGCTTTCCCTTTTCTCTGAAATCCTCTTTCCCCGGATATCCATACATCTAACTCCCTTGCCTGTTTCAATTGTTTAATCACCTGTTATCTTCTCAATGAGGCCTAACCTGACCATCATATTATAAATTGCCTACATCTTCTCTTTCCCCATTCTACTTTTCTTTATCCACGGCATGTATCATCTTCTAATTTGTTATATATTTTACTTATTTATTATGCTATTGTTAATAGTCTTCCTCCAAAAATAATGTAGACTCCAAGAGGAGAGAGAACTTTACCTTTTTTCTTCTGTATTAGAAGATAACTAAATTAACTACCCTGCTCTCAGTAATAATCTAGAAGGAGTTTTTTCCCATACAAAGATGATTATAACCCACTTTTAGCATGTAAAAATACTTAACATGGACTTAATACATTATTTGTTATCATTACTCTTTATTTAAAGTCACAGTTTTCAAGATTTTCAAAGTGCTGATGAGATTTTATAGTGCCAAGACAGGGGGTACAGTGATCACCAAGCAAAGGCAAATCATGCCTGCTGTGACCATCTTCCCAAGGACCTTCTATCAAGACACCAAAACTTTAGAAGTAAAAATAGGAAAATTAACTTAAAAAACAAAAACGCTGATATAAACTAAAAGCATGAATGGCATTTCCTTATTCAACATATTAAACAAAGTAAAAGCTTCCAAACTCTCATATAAGAATACATGATAAGAAATATTTGGCTGCCAAATGAGTTTTATACTATTACATACCTCCTTTGTTCTATGGAAGTATGAAACAGACCTGAGGCATCCTTTATATTTATCAGAACTTGATTAGTAAGCAGCAATTCTATTTCTTTATTCAGTTTTTATGGGCTTATATCATACTTTGATCCTAAAACAAATTCCCTAGTAAGAGAAGCAGGATTCAGCTTGTCAGGTGCCCACAAATAAAGGCCTTTTTTATTTCCTTCTTAGTTGAAAGGCTTTCCCTCAACTGTGGTTAGCAACCTCATTCCCAAGGCAGCCTTTGTGTCCAAGTAGGAGTTGTGTATGTTACCTCCAAGCATGCAAAGTGCAATGATCCCTCACTGTCTGTGTTAATGGGCTGCAAAGCTTAACAGTCCCAGATGAAGCAACACTTTTGTGTTTTTACACTTGAAACCTGGCCTTGTAATGCACCTCCATCTCCTGCCTGCCCTTTCCCTCCTACCCAGGTGCACAAGCCTGTGTGTGCACACACACCCACACACACCTACACACACACACTGAAGTATTCTTTTCCAAAGCTGCCCTTGAACTCTCTTACAATTTTCTAGCTGTATGACAAGAAAGAACAAAACACATTGAATGTCTTATACTTAATTTTTAAAAGCTGATCCAAATGCTGTCTGGGCCCAGCTACAGTCATTGAACACACGCACACACACACACACACACACATCACAGAGCATTTTTAGTTTGACAAGAGAAGGGGACGTCAAAGGTTTGTCCCCAGAGACAGCTATTTATAAAAGACATCAAATTAATGTAACATGAGTCAATGGAGTCCACACGTTTCTTGGACTAAACAACTTGTGGGGGCCTGTGATGAGATCCAGGACACTGACAGCTGAGCAGGGGATGGCTCCGCCAACACCACTGACTCAGCTGCACATCAAAGGGATTTGTTGCTTGGATGTATGGGCAGATCTGCCCTGGAGGCTTCTCCCAGAGCTGTCCTCTTTGAATCCAGAGCAGCCCCTGCCCCCAGCAGTGCACATGTACATGAGGGAAGGGTGGAAAAAAGGCGAAGGGGGAAGCACAGGCATGATGGAGAGAGCAGCCTCCACATTATCCTTGAGAACAGGTCCCACCCGGCTGCTCAGTCCCAAGAACTTGCCTCGGCCTTTTCTTTGTCCTTCAAGGCCACTACCCCTTCTACCAGGAACATTCCCCTTCAGGCTGAACTTTCATCTGTTCCAAAAATATTTATCGGGAGCTTTGTGTGTGTTTGCGGGTTGGGGGCACAGAAGGAAACAAGACAGCCCAGGTTCCTGTTCCCATGGAGCAATCTCACAACTTGGCAGTTAGCTGCAAATGCAGGAACCGCTTGGCCTAGGTTTGAATCATGCCTCTCCCGCATTCCAATCGTGTGACTTTTGGGAAATTTGCTTAATTTTTCTAAGCTTCACTTTTGCATTCGTAAAATGGAGATAAGAATATGACATCTCCAAAGAGCTATGGTGAGGATCAAGTAATATAAATGTCAAGTGCTTCAGAACATTGTCAGGCACATAGTAAATATTTACTAAATGTTAGTGATTGTCAACTATTAAATTGTCACCATCTGCCAGTCACTGTGTAAGGCGCTGGGTGTGGAGAGAATAAAACACATGGTCCTTGCCATTACAAAACTTTTATTTTGCTGGGGGTGACAGCCAATAGACTAATAACCAGGTGAATGTACAGTAAGTCAGATGATAACTAGTAATATGGAGAAAAATAAAGGAATAATGAAAAAGAAAGATTCATGAAATGAACCTACACTGAGAATAAAAGAAGGGAAACAAGATTAAAACAAACAAAGCACCTACTCTTCTCTGACACACCAGACCCCCAATCTCAAATAGCAGAAGAGAAGCAATCTACTTTGTCCCCTTTTTCTCATGCAGAAAAAAGAAAAGCTCTTGGAAACCATCTTTACTAAACTCTAGAAGTTCCTGAGAGTGGGATACTTGTCCTTATTTATTTTCTCTGAGATTACCATTAGTAGTGCCATTCAGCATCTCTAACTATAAATCTACTTGGTATCCTAGCAATTTCAAGACACTCCAGTTTTAAAAGTACCACATGGAATAGTAAGGCAATTACTATTCTAGTTCTTTTGACTCCATTCATGATAAAGGGCCTAAAAGAAACTAGGATCAATGACTGTCATCTACACCGCACAGCCACATACTCTTGAAAAGACGTGACAGCATAACATTGCCCTGACTTTGCAAGAAACAGCACAAAGAATGTACTCAAGGTGATGAGGAAAAGCAGTGGCAAGTTAGTATGTAGTATATCTCATTGCTGTTATCAATATAATCTTCAGCCAGCATCTTTAAGTGGCTTCTAAAATTGAATTAATTATTCAGTGGAAGCCTTGGAGGCAGCAAGAACTCACCATTCAGAGTTTTATTTACCCTCATCACCTGCTGTTTGCTCTGGGTTTATTTAAAATCGTAATCATGTCTCCTGTGATGGAGGATTTGGGTTACTTTGTGGTCACATGTGGAAAATATTATATATCCACATCAAATGTAAATGTGGTCTCTCTTAGTAGAAATTCATGTCGTTTCTCTGGAATTAGACCATGCTGACCCTGTGGGCATATGAGATTTAAGTCTACAGGGAGTCCTAAAGAAAAAAAAACGTGCTTGAAGGATCCAGAAGGAGAGAACAGTTCCTCAGTCCTTTCATAGCACTTTGTAATTACCGCTCATCACCAAAAACAGACAAACAAACAAACAAAAACTTAAAGAACAAAAGAATGTACTGATTTGCAACATTATCTTGGTCCAAAGGGGTTGTTTTGCATTATCCATGCAAGAACAATGAGGAAATCCTCCACACCTGTTAAAAAACGACAGCCCTACAACCAAGAGCCCTACAGTTCCTTTTGCGTCTATGGGAGAGGAGCAAAAAGGACTCATTCCTAAACCCAGGGCAGGCTTCAGGGCGTGTGACCAGTGGAGTCGCACAGGGCCCTGCCTCAAAAGGGCCCTGCACTAGGTTATTAAGACTCGTCAATCACTGTCTTGAATTTCTTAGTAAGTTCAGCTTGGAAGTTATATAGATTTGGAGTCCCAGCTCACATGCAGTCCTGCCTCTGGCACCTCCATACCCCTCCGAGATGGGTTCTCAGTCAGCTTCCTCGGCCCCTGACACCCTGAACTTGATCCAGTTTCCCCCTCCTGGCTCCCTGCCCAGCCCCTGCTGCCGCCCTCCAGTGGGGCCCACTGAGTCAAGTGCACCGACAGAGAGGCCCGCATTCCGGGAGGTGCCTGCGCAGAAAGGAGCCAGGTCGGACGCACCCATGGTCCCCAACTCTCCCCAACACGTGTCTCAAGGAAAGACATGGCCTTGGCGGCACCGCCGTGGGTTGGGCAAATGACTCTGCTAGCGGCAGCCTCTTGCCTACTCTGATCCTGCTACCAAGTGCAGTCTATTTAGGCGTTGCCATGACCGGGGGTAGAGGTTGTGGACTGTGAGAAACTGGGATTGACCACAGCCCACAGAGCCGGTGGGAAGCGGACCTCAGCAGCCTGTGCTCTGCCCACATGCCCCGCTGCCTGGGAAGGCTAAAAGAAGGCAACATGAAGTATCAAATTAAAAATACCGTGATCAGTCGAGAGAGAGACAGGGTAGCAAGTTTTATATTTTATTACCTTTAAGGCCACTTTTCTCTTGTTTTTTTGAAAAAAAGGCCCCCGCATTTTCGTTTTGCCCTGGGCCCTGCAGAGTATATACCCTGCCTTCCCTAGACCAAGGCTGTGCCAGGCAACACGCAGACCAAAGAGGCTAGAACTTGAGCTCGTGAGTCAGACTGCCTAGGCACATACCTGAAACGCATCTTGTGTAACGTGGGAAAATGCATTTAACATCTCTGCTTCAGTTTCCCCTTCTACAAAATGGGGATAATGTCTTAGAGTGGCTTTCTGAGGATTATGCCATTTATAACATGAAATACTTAGTATCTGAAATATAGTAAGGCTTCAATAAATGTTAGCAATTATTATATTATTATATATTAAATATTATATATGGTATCTGCATAGATTCCATAATACAATTCCAAATAAAATTATTTCCCTTTACAGATGAAAAAACTAAGGCATAGTGGAAAGCAGCTTTACCTAATCCTAAATAGCAAAGCAAAGACTTTAAAGCAGTCTCTTCTAATTCAAGGGTATCTATGTCCTCCCACTAATTATGCAGCCTGCAGCTTTGTACGATACACAGTTATGAAACACCTTGAAATCATGTGCACAATATTGAAACTGATCTCTGCAGAAGCATGCTCTTAAGCTCAAGATGGCTACAATACCCAGGACAGTGTTGATGCTCAAATAATGTTTGACGAAAATGAGTGGAGGATGAACAAATGCCTCTAAAGTGGCATTTCTTTTTTCCCCACACTTTTATGACCAAATGGCAGAGGAGAGTAAACTCTTAAGGGGCATGTGTGAGGGCTGGAGCAGTGCTTGCTGAGGTAGGAACTGGATGCATAGCTGTAAGATTACCATTTCTTTCTTTAATGTTTCATTTAAACTGAAATAGTTGTGTGTGCTTGGCATTCTACTGAAGAAGCTATACTTTTAAGGAAAATAGTAGGGGGGTGTTCTTTTTTTTTCTTTTCTTTTTTGAGACAGAGTCTCATTTTGTCGCCCAGGCTGGAGTGCAGTGGTGCAATCTCGGCTCACTGCAAACTCTGCCTCCTGGGTTCAAGTGATTCTCCTGCCTCAACCTCCCAAGCAGCTGAGATTACAGGTGCCCACCACCACACCCAGCTAATTTTTAGATTTTTAGTGCAGATGGGGTTTCACCATGTTGCCCAGGCTGGTCTCAAACTCCTGATCTCAGTTGATCCTTCCTCCTCAGCCTCCCAGAGTTCTGGGATTACAGGCATCAGACACCACACTTGGCTGATATTCTCAAAATATTTAAGTAAATGCATTTCCCATGAAAATATGCCATATTTAAAACTTGGGATAACAATTATTTTTATGGATCCCTTTCCACAAACCACAGCCAGGAAAACCACATGTTGCTTATATTTCCCCAGCTGTCACAACCTGGTTCAGGTGAAATCCAGCAGCAGAAAATTCTAAAGTTTCCTCAAACATTTTTCAGTTAAATAGAAGTGCAAAGAAGTAGCAGTGATTGAAACAATAAAGGAAAAAATATATTAACATATCAGTTCTTGTAGAGATTTTAGCTCCAGCCAGGCGCAGTGGCTCACGCCTGTAATCCCAGCACTTTGGGAGGCCGAGACAGGTGGATCACGAGGTCAGGAGTTCAAGACCAGCCTGGCCAACATGATGAAACCCCATCTCTACTAAAAATACAAAAATTAGTTGGGCAGGGTGGTGTGTGCCTGTAATCCTGGCTACTCAGGAGGTTGAGGCAGGAGAATTGCTTCAACTGGGACCTGGGAGGCAAAGGTTGCAGTGAGCTGAAATCGCACCACTGCACTCCAGTCTGGTCTACAGAGCGAGACTCCATCTCAAATAAATAAATAAATAATTTTTTTAAAAAAGAGATTTTAGCTGCATATTTCGCCAAGCTTGGTGTCCCAGACACCTGCGCTGGAGGTAGGGAGAGGGGCCACATGGAAGGATATTTGTCAAAAATTCAGATTCCTGGCTTCCACCACAGACATATTGAATCTTAAAATATGAGGAGAGGTCTCTGAATCTGCATTTGTACCAGGTGTCTAGTTGCCCCTCGCACTAATGTAGCAGGGGGCGCCATTCCTCCATGAGGTTTCTATCATTTGGAGCATCAAGTCTCAAAAACTCAGTATTTATGGGAGTCAACTGAAGTTCTTAGTAAAAATCCAGACTCTCTGAGCAAGAAGCCCCCCAGAAATTTGGATTCAGTAAGTCTGAAATCTGCACTGTAGCAAGCAGCTCACCACCTTTCCCACCCCGCTATCCTTCTGATGCAAGTGGCCCTAAGACCATACCTTGAGAAATACTAACATAAAATATAAAGCCCCAAATTATTAACTTTTAGTATTTTAGAACATCCATAATTAAACTTCAAACTTTTAAAATCCAACACATGTTTTTTGAAGAGATTCTATGTGCTAGCGTCAGGGAAAGGAAGATGAATTTGCCCTTTTCTAAAGGGAATCAGAGTTGAAGAAAGAGAAATAGCCAGGTAAGCAATAGCTGCCATACACTTTAATTGGGTGGTACATGTGTATGACCCCTTAAAATGCTGATTAACATTGTTGATTGTATACCTTGAATCTACAATATATATAGTAGAACAACTCATAGTTCTTACAATAAGAGTAGTCCCCATGTATTGAGCTCCTGGTGTGTGCTAACTGCTGAGACAGAGACATTTTTCAAACAATAACTACCCAATCCAACAAACTTGCATAGTTTTCAGATCGTCTTTTTACATATTAAGAAACTGGCTCAAAGGATTTCAGTAATATCTCAGTGCAAGATTTCAAAGTGAGTAAAAAGCTGGGGTGGATTGCAAACCTAGGTCTGTTCTACCCTAAAAACTGTCTTCCTTCTTGAGTTCATGTCCTTTGCAGGGCCATGGATGAAGCTGGAAACCATCATTCTCAGCAAACTATCACAAGGACAGAAGACCAAACACCGCATGTTCTCACTCTGAGGTGGGAATTGAACAATGAGAACACTTGCACACAGAGTGGGGAACATCACACACCGGGGCCTGTTGGGGAGTGGGGGACTGGGGCAGTGATAGCATTAGGAGAAATACCTAATGTAAATGACAAGTTGATGGGTGCAGCAAACCAACATGGCACACATATAACTATGTAACAAACCTGCACGTTGCGCACATGCACCCTAGAACTTAAACTATAATAATAAAAAAAAACTGTCTTCCTTGTAAGAGAAGCTGCCTCCTTAAATTTACACATTTTTGAAGTTTATAATGTATTTTAAATTACAGTATTCTAATTAATTTTCATGGCAATGGTAACAATTATTTTTTATTCCTATCTTGCTGATAAGAAAACTGATTTCTGAGAAGTCAAGGAACATGCCCATGAAACATGAAAAATCAAACTTGAAACCAAGACTCTATGAAAACTGATGATATCTTCATAACACTATATATATTGATCAGTTTAAGTTATGCTTGATGGAAAACAACAAACAAAAAAATAACCCCACAATCTCAGTGTTGATGACAACAAAGGTGTATTTCTTGTTCACGTTAATGTCTGTTGCAGACGGGTTTCAGTTGAACTTCATATCTTTGGCATTCCAGGGTAGTTCTTTTTCTGGGAAGTGAGTCTGCCCTTGCAGCAAAGGAAAAAGCAATGATGGAACCATGCAATAGCTCTGAACGCTTCCATTTGGGAGTGACGTATGTCACTTCTTTTACTTTTAAATAGACAAAGCAAGTCACATGGCCAGGCTGCTATTCAGAAGCTACTGAGAAATGACACTGCTTTCCTGAGCGAACAGATTTGACACACCTCCGCACTTCTACCAGTGAAATCTTGTCAGAGCTGTGAGGCAGCATCATTCTCTGACATCAGCAGGAACACCAACTATAACGTTTCATGGCATTCTGACACAAGAAATCAAAGACACACAGCAAGAGATGTGGAGAAGCATTTCTTTGGAGCCTCAAGAGTGATAATCACAAGAGGGTATGTTCAGATTTGGGGGTTGCTCTCTGCCTGAGACAGAGGTACTCATAGGCTCTTTGATAACTATGCTTGTGTATGTATTTGTGAGACCCAACAAAACCTTATTAACAATTATTGCATAAATCAGCACCTTTCCAATTCTAAAATGTGAAGTCAGTTGTGAAGTATGTTGTGAGTAATTCATTACTAATAATAATGTTACTACTAATAATAACATTACTAATAACTAAAGTTTTTAAATAATTGACATTTGTAAACAAATGAGGATAAATTTAAGGACAACCTTTACATTCTAGCCTGCTTATTTCCTTACTCACATGCTAATGTTTTCTTAAATAGGAGAGAAAGTGTTGGGGCTATAGCTACTTTCTAAAGAATTGTGTTTAACCAACCATGATTACACCCCTCAGTGTGTGTCACAAACGTGAACTTCAATTTACATGTGTGTTGTGGCCAAAAACAGGTTGAAAACTACTTATCTAAACCACAATCCCATTTATCACTTCTATATCATAGCAAGTAGCTCCATGTGTGTTCTCACTAGCCAGACAGTAAGCATCCCAAGAACAAGAACCATATTTCCCCGTTTCCTTGTATCGATCACAGCTGAGTCTGATACTACTAGAAGGAATCATTATTGGCAGAGGTAGGGAATCTGTTTATTCCTCTTAAGGGCCACTGACCCATGGAGGAGGAAAATCTAATGATAAGCATATAGCAATATAACTTTTTATTGAAACGTGGTGTCTTAGTCCATTTAGTGTTAGTATAAAGAAATAATTGAGGGTGGGTAATTTATAAGGAAAAGGGGTTTGTTTGGCTCACCCTTCTGCAGGCTGTGCTAGATGCCTGGTACCAGCAACTGCTTCTGATGATGGCCTATGGCTGCTTCCACTCACACAGAAGGTGAAGCAGGGTCAGTGTGTGTAGAGACACATGGCGAGAGAGGTAGCAAGAGAGACAGGGGTGGTGCCAGGCTCTTTTTAACAACCAGCTCCCATGAGATTGAGTTCAGTGAGAACTCTATTCCCGCAAGGACTGCACTAAACCATTCATGAGGGCTCTGCCTCCATGACCCAAGCACCTCCTATTAGTCCCCACCTCCAACACTGGGGATAAGTTTCATCATGGGATTTGGGAGGACAAACATCCAAACTACAGCACATGGAGAAAAAAAGAGCATTTTATCTACAAATTTTTTAAGTTATCAACAGAGCTAAATGATATGATGAGAATTTTCCCTTCATCTCATCGAGATCAACCAACAAAATATTTTTGAATAATTATGGTAGAGATTACAGACTGCCAAAAAAAAAAAAAAAAAAGAACTAGCATTAGTGCACTTGTCCAAGCCAGAAAAAATTAAGTTGTGGACAGTAACTAATGATTAGCTTTTTCTCACACCTTGATCTGAACCGGGGAATGGGCAGTGAGTACCCCAACAGTTATATTTGCAATCAGAGATTCTGAAGAGTCAAGCAACAAAAGACTCCCACCCTGCCAAGTACAGGCCCAGAGCTGAGACTTCAAAAATGGAAAAGTGGAATTATTTGTTCAATGACCAGAATACATTTTACTTACCTTAATTTCAACTCAAGTCTTTTTGGGCTATCCAGATACAAAAAGTCAAATGATACAGAAAAAGGGAAAGCATACATTGGATATCCTGTTCCCAACTTAAAACATTAAACTGTAAGAAATCTGAGTTGACATTTATGATGATAGCTGCTCCTGAGCAAGCAAGGAAATAGAAAGGCTTTTATTTTCTTTAAAAAGGCAGACAAGCTTCTGAGGCCCTCCCCAAAACAGAAACTTGATGTATATTTTTTCCCTTTGAAGCCAATAGGAATTAAATCTTGGAGATACACAAGGCAGAGAAATGCCAGTATTCTGAACACTCAGTAACAACCAAGCTGCAGACGGCTTTGCCTGATAACGTAAAGAAACCAAATAATTCAAATATAGACCCATTTCCCCATGACATGGTCTTCTATTTTATTTTTAATTTTATTATATGGTAGCAGATTGACTGCAAGAAAGCCGTGAGTCAAATACAACAATAACTTTCTTTTAAAAAATGACAGCTCAAATGTTGAATCCTTCCCAAAGGCTCTACCAATGGTAGCACATCTAGCAAATGAAAATATATGTACAATTGAAGAAGATTTACAATGGCTGGGGGAGGGGATGCTATTTAATTCTTTCAAGGAAGCCATGTTTACATAGATCTTTTCAAGTATGGTTAAGGCCCGAAATTTATGATAGACTTCCACTTGAAAGAAGGGAAAAACACTGGGTGCATTATTAGATGCCTACGTTGAGTGAAGTACCTATTTATTTGAATAAGGAAATGGCCCCTCTCTTCTCCATTAGTTTATGTCTTCCTATTTCCCCTCTCTGTATTTGGCTGAAGCTGAAGCTAAGCCTTGATTTACACCAGTTCTTAAAAAAAAAAATCCTGTGACCCTTTCCATAAATCCTAACTAGAAGTGATGGCTTAGCCTGCATAGAATGGCTCCAGCTAATAAACTCCTCTCTCCAGCCAGATTCCTCACTGTGACATTGAACTCATATCTCCCACACAAGGTTGAGGATGTGTGGGAGAGACACAGGCAGTGAAACAGCTAAAGTCAGAACCACAGTGTAGAATAAGAAGTCTTTGGGTCTAACCAAAGCACTGAGCTTCTCGAAGACTTCTTATTCTTTTATTTATTTATTTATTTTTTGCAATGCCACCTTGGCATGCAAAACATTAAACTGTAAGAAACCTTGGCATTGCAAAAAAAAAAAAAAAAATAGAATAAGAAGTCTTTGGGAAGCTCAGTGCTTTGGAGGTGAAGATCACAGCTGTCATACAGGCCTTTACAGTGACAGGTACTTTACATACACGAGGCTGTATAATCCTGTCAGCTCACCTAGGAGGCCTCTGTTTTAGGGTTGAAGAAACTGAGGCCTAGAGAGTTTGAATAACTTGCCCACATTTGCATTTTTAAAGCTAGATCTGTTTAAATTCAAATTCCCCGTTTTAACCACTCATTTTGCCCAAGGTGCTATTAGAAGGTTATCTCTGAAAGAATAAATAAGAAATTGATAATAGCAGTTCCTTGAGGATGGGGGTGGAGGGATACAAGAACCAGAAATCTAAGGAGACGGAAAAGGAGACATATTTTTCACTGTACACCCCTTTGTACATTTTGATTTTTTTACCTTGCATTGTTGATCTTCATTATTCATGGATTTCCTGTTTGCAGATTTGTCTACCAGCTATAATTTATGTGTAACCCCAAAATCAATACTAGCATGCCTTCACCGTCATTCACAGACATTCATACATTGGCGGAAATTTTGGATTGCCCCAACAAGCATATTCCCAGCTGAGGTGGAACCCGGAAAAGCTCTGCCTTCGGCTTCAGTTCTCATAAAGAGATGAGTCGAGGGTGGTGACAGCAAGGAACTGATCTGGGCAGTGCTGGAAACTCCAGCTCTGGGCTGGTTGGATGGGGTTGAGTCCCAGTCTGGCACCTATTAGTGGGGTGGCCTCAGACAAGTCACTTAACACTTCTGATGCTTGTTTTCTCTTTTGAAAAAGTAAAGAAAATAGAATCTACTAGCATGAATTGGGTTCGGGATTTATATTATAATCTATGTATATATGTGTACATATTTCCCTGGGAGAAATAGTTCTGTATTCACTAATTCAGTGTTCACAGCAACTTTGTAGAGCATAACTACCATGGATAATGAGAATCAACTTCATATGCATTTTTAATACTGTGTCTGAGGGAGTACGTATATGTGTGTATTATATACGTGATTTTTATGATTATGTGAGCACAATGGTTGGGGGGCTTTTAAAAAGGGGGTATATATCCTGAAGTGTTAAGGATGAAGTCAAGAACATAGTCTAGGTTGTCAACCCTAAATTTGAGACAAAGAGCTCATATGGACTAAGGAAGACAGGAAAAGGTGCCAGTTGACCATGTGGACAAGGCACATTAATAGATCTAAACACATTAATAGAAGTAATCTCATCCTTCAGATAGTCTAGGAATTAATACTCAGTGAGGATTCAAAGATAGTTCTGAGATTGGAAGTGAACTATAGAGGCCCTGAAGGGCAAAACATAAATACTCTTAGCCAAGGTATCTTTCAAGTGAAAGTGTGCTTGCAGCTGCTGAACCATGAGTCTATCCAAGAAGGAGGACAAGCAATGGCAGAAGAGGTCCAGGTGTCATCAAGTGGGAAGCTGTGGAGGCGCTGCAGCAGCAGATATTGGGAGCCCAGCTGCGGGAAAGCTGGGGGCTCAGGAAGCTAAGACGAGGCCAATGGGGTCATGCTAGAGTCCATAGCTGAAATCAAGTGCTGAATGGGTCCCATGACCCAAAAAAGTTAAGAATTTTACCTAAAAAAAATGTATAAAATATTTGATTTTTTTTATAATTCCATCACCAGTCTTAGCAGTTTTCTTTTTAAGGCAATGTTTTGAAAAGAAACAGAAAATCCTTGCAAACGTCCAACTGCAAGGAATATGTGGCCCCAGCAGCTGTGCTCTAAGATCCATTGCCATGTTTGTGCTGAGGTTGGGCTTCCCATTGGCTGCTTTGCATGGGGCAGGGATGCGGAGGCAGGCTCTTTATTGGGGGACAGAAGACTGTGCTGACCATGACTCTGGCTTGAGGACCCATGGCCTTTCCGAACCTTCCTTAGACTGCACAGTGGCCTAGGGCACTTTCACACAACCCTCCCTCCCTCTTTCCTTGTCTATGTTGCAACTGCATCCCAGTCCCATGGCCTCACCCTGCTCACTCTCCATTTACTCTCACAAGGCTGTTCCCCTAATAAAATCCTTATATGTTTATTCATGTCTTTTCATCTGCTTCTCAGATGACCTGCACTAACAAAAGAACCAAACTTCGAATGCTTCATAAAAGCTGCCGAGCTGTGAACAACAATTAAAAAAAAAAAAAAACAGAGAACTTGGAAACCACACTGTGTGCTCTGCCGTCACTTGTTCACTGCCCCTCCATTTCCAAACTCAAAGCCACAGGATGTAGATTCAAGGCTTCTAAATCAAGATTATAGGTTACTGTACATCTCAGACTGTACACTTAATTTGAAACCTTTAACAATCTCATGTAAGTGAATTTGAAATCTACTCATGTTATGAGATCCATTCCACTGAGAATCTAAAGTACTCTGGGCATCTAAAACCACATTGTAGTCTAGAGAGGCCAGGGCCCTCATGCCTCCAGGCCATTCTACGTGCCTTTCCTGGATGCCCTTCCCTGCCATTTCTTCCTAGTGAATTTCTACTTGTTCTTCAAAACAAAGCTCAAAGTTCACCTTATCTAGGAGACCCTCTCTCATTCCCCCAGCTAAATTACCTTCTTGTCTCCTGTGCTTCTTTAGGGATTTGTACCTAACTTTACTGAAATACCTATCAAGTAGAGTTTTTTTTTAGGTGCCAGTAATTTAATAAGTAACTAGAAGTGCCTGAAGCAAGAGGAGATTATTATCACTACAACCTCACAGAACAAGAATTCTGGAGAAAGTTGGTATCATGGTTAGTTCGGTTCTACATTGTTATCAAGGACTATCTCCTTTCTATCTGTCCATCAACCATCCCAAACGAGTTAGAAAATTGCTCCTCAAGCTCCAACCACCATCACCTCAAAACCACTCTCAAAAGCAGGAAGAGAAGGAGCGATATCCTACCCACTTGTCTCCATTTTTGATTAGTGGAAAGGATTTCCTTTCCAGGTATGCTTTCCAGAAGAGTCTAACTTTTGTCTCACTGGCCAGGAAGAAGGCCACATGGCCATTCCAGCCAATCATGGTAAAGGGGAACAGGATTACCTAAGTGGCTTTAACCAATCATAATGCATCTCCTGAATAATGAGGCCTACCTTCTTTGGGCATCTTGCTGCTTTATTTATTTATTTATTTATTTTTAAATCAGGGCCCAGTTAGCCAGGAAGACAGAAAGAGTGACTATTGAACAGAGAACCAATGGTGTCTGCCTCATCCCTGACTTGGAATTGCCAGGTTACTGCCTCTCTTTGCCACCACAGCTCTACAGTTCTTGGAGGGCAGGAGCCTTGTCTTATTCATCTTTACATCATCCATAACTGGCCCGTAGTAGCATTCAATATGAGTTTTAACATTTGAAACATTCATTTGTCTGAATACAAACAAATACAGTAAACATGGAAAACTACTAAAATGCTTAAAAATATGCTTACAAAATAAAACATTAGATAGATTCTCCAACGCCTTCCATGAAAGATTAATAGGAATGCTATCTTGATTGTAGACAGTATGAGAGTCGGTTAAAGAGGATAATTAACCAAGGCGAAATAACAACAAAAACATTCTGACTCAATAGCCCATAGTCAAAATCCCATACCCACTGGCTTTCTGATTTATGCTTCAAATACAGTGTTAGTGCCTCACTATTTAAATAGTGACCATGGAATACATGGTGCACCAAAGAGATGCTTACACTAGTGAAAATGAACACTAATGAAATTTTACTGGAGGCCACAGACAACCACAATTATTGATTTTACATGAGATCTACTACTTACTAAAAGCCTTTTGCAATTCTTGGACTTCAGAGGTTATCAAGAAACAGACTAAATCTCTCTGAATTGGGTCCTTTCAACAATTCTGATTACACTCACCTGATATTTCATTTTAAATTTCATGTTTATAAACACATTCCCCTCTCATTCTAAGACTAGAAGTCAGACATTAATTGCTCTCCAAGGATGGCTTTGCCCAATTTGGGAACGGGCCAGATTGTGTTAGAAGTTTTCCTCAGTCAACAACCTTTTTGAAAAGACCAATTCATGGAAGGCGTGGATACATTTAGAGAAAAACAGCTCTCTAAAGGATGTAAGAAGGGTATAAAAATCACTATAAACTCAACTATGTGTGTAAGAACATTTGCAACTGTACATTTTCCGTAAAATAATTTAATTTTATTATAAGCTCCCATTAGGCCATGCAGGTAGAAAATTTAACTCAGTCATTAAGGTTCCCTGTCCACCAATACCAACATGGGTCTGTGGCGTGCTTCCAAGATTCTATGCAGGTCCAAGATATCTTGAGGGTAGTAGAGGCCCTCTGGTTACACGTCATCTATCCACACATTTTCTCACATCTACAGATTGCTGTGAGGCCATTTTTCCACTGATGTGGGAAATTATTTTCTCATCTCTACCCCTTTCTCCCAGCCTAGAGAAATCTTTCTTTCCTTGGGAAGTAACTATTGTAGTTAAACATAAAGGATAACTCTAAAGAAATAAGGTTGCTTTCTGTATAATTCACACATCATTCTACACATTTAAAAAAAAATTTACCAGAACATGAAATTGTTTCTAATGCTATAAAAAGGGAACAAGGCATCGAGGTTATGAACATGAACTGTGAGCCAGTCTGCCTGGGTTTGATATATGACCTTGGGAAATTTATTTTACCTCACTTTCTTCATCTGTAAAATAGAGACAATGCAACTATTTCAAAGGAGCTGACATGAGGTTTATATGAGATAAACATATAAAGTATTCAAAACAGTACTTAGCATTTAATAAGTATTGTAACTATTGCCATTTTTATGTCTATAATAATATTGAAAATTAAAATATAAAAATGTATACAGGCTGAGCATCCCTAGTCCAAAACTCCAAAATGCTCACAAATCCGAAACTTTCTGAGTACCAACATGACAACATAAGTGGAAAAATTTACACCAAACCTCATGTGATGGGTCTCAGTCAAAATGCAGGCAACACTTTGCACAAAATTATTTAAAATATTGTACAAAATTACACTCAGGCTATGTATATAAAGTGTTTATGAAACATAAATGAGTTTTGTGTTTAGATTTGGACTCCATCCCCAAGACGTCTCATTATGTACATGCAAATATTTCAACATCCAAAAACTTTTGAAATCCAAAACACTCTGTTCCCAAGCATTTCAGATAAAGAATACTAAGCCTGTATTTTACATTTTTTTATACATTCAATAAAGGACCTATTATGAATCATATGCTGAGGCTTCCATGATAAATACGTTGGGAATGGATTAGCTAGACATGTCAAGATGCTTGGGATAGTTAAGCCCTTTGAAAGAGGTAAGACAGGATGCAGTGAAACAAGGGTCATTTAACTATCTTAGAGGATGAGACTGGGTTTTTCAGGCGAAGAACAGAGGAAGTCTCTCTCAAGAAGAGTAGCAGTGTGTAAACTCTGGAAGTAAAAAGAAATATGGCTTATTTGAAAAATTGCTAAGCATAACTAGGAGATCAAGGCAATAGTTTTGCTTTAGAGAGAAATAAAGTTCAAGACAGAAGTAAGGGCCAAATCATCAAAGCCCTGTGTGCGCAGTGGTGTTTGCACTTCATCTTGAAAGCTCAGGGTAGCTATCAAAGAGCAATGTTGAGGATCAGATGAATGCAACAGGCATATGACTATGGAAAACAGAAGAATTGAAAGGATAAGGCTGGGTGTGGGAACAATTCTCTGGAGTCCATGGCAGTTATCCTGGTGGGAAAAATAAAACAACTGAAGGATGGATTAAAGTACAGTAGTGGTAATGGAGCTAAAGAAAAGAGGAAAGCCTCAAGAGAGATTAAGGTCAAAAACATGATGAGTCTTATGACTTTGGGGCATGGGAGTGAAGAAGGGATTCATAAACACCAAACTTCCTAGGCTGAGCAACTAAGTGGAAGGTAGACAGAGAAGCAAATCTGGAGAAAGTCCTCTGCCTAGAACCTCTCCCTGCAGAGAGCCCGTGACTCTCTTATTTACCTTGCTACAGTCTGGGCTCCAGGCCACCTCTCTGAGAGGGCTTCCTTGACTCTCCCACCTAAAATGCAAATACCATCATCCTCCATTACCTTGATTAATTAGTGTTATTTATCTTCAATGCATTCATCTGTTCCTGACAACATACTATATTGTTTTCTGCTCATCTCGCCCATCAGAACACAAGTTCCATGTAGGTAGGAACAGTGTATTTCTCATTTGCTCCAGAGTGAATCCCCAGAGATGTATATGCCTGGGACAGAGTAGCTGCTCAGTAAATATTAATTGTGTGAGTGAGCGATGAGTTCAGGGCAGGACATGTTGAATTTTAGGTTTCTGCAGCACCTACGGTAGGACTTACTGAGATGCTGAGTAAGCAGTGAAAATGCAGGTCTGATGCTCAGAAGGAAAGCGGGGCTACATCCAGCAGTGCCGCATGCATCAGCCCAGTGATGAGGATAGCCGGGATGAGGGGCTGTGGGTGATATCCTCCCCCAGGGGAGTGGAAAAGAGAAGCCAAGGATGAATTCCTGAGATCTTCTACATTTAATGGAGAAGAATACGAGTCTGAAAAGCATCTGGGGCAGTTAAAGAAAACCCAGGAGGTAGCGATACCATGAAAGCCGAGAAAACAGTTTCAAGGAAAAGGTTTGATTAACAACAGGGCCAAAACCACAGAAGAGTCAAGAGAAAAATGTCCTGTTAAACACATATATATATATATACAGTTTTCTCTCTCTCTCTGTCTCCCTCCCTCTCTTCCCCCAGCAAAATACCTAATGGAAGACGTCAAGATTGGAGAACCAAAGCATTTTTCTTCTGATCTTTAACCACAATCCCACATTATCCATCATTTCTTTAACTGTAAATTTCTATTATAGCTTCTTATCACAGTTTCTAGCCCATAGATTACTGTATTTTACAAATATATATATTTAGAAGCATATATATGTAGAGAGAGAGAGAGAGAAGCAGCCTTACAAAATTAATTCTAATTATTTTCAAAGTCAAAAGTCACTTCAGTTCTAGGTCAGAGCTCCCAGGATCGCCTATGAAAAGTTGTGAAGGAAAAACCTGGATAACATTTCTCTTTCCACAAGTCTCGCAAGGACATTCAGACCATCTGATTCATAACTCCCAGGAGATCAGGCTGATCCAGCACTTGTCCTTGTAAAAGTCAAAACCCTTTCCTTGGGATGCAGCAGCCTTATCACATGACCTCGGCTGGCCTAGCAGAGCAGGTGGGAGTGACATAATAAAATGTATTATGAAGGCCACCCTAGGAACTTTGGGAAGGAACTGGACTTGCCTCAAAAAGTATGCACATCCAGTTGGGGCGCAGGTGGGAGGAGGGGCCTGAGAGGGTGAATAAAGCCAGAGCTGCTAGGAGCTGAATTCCCTTTCCAGCAGCATCCTGAAGTCTTTGTTTCAGACTAAACTGGTGACAAGGAGAAAGGAGAGGAGGGGAGGGACAAGCTGGTGTCCTTTGGCCCATTACGTGCCTTTAGGTTTCCAGTGGTTCTCAGGCTTGCTACTCATTGGAATTACCTGGGGAGCTTTGAAAACCCTGGTATCCAGGGACAGGACCCAGACATTAGTATGTTTTTAAGCTTTCCAGGTGATCCCAATGTGCAACCAAATTTAGAACTTTAATACAACTGCCTAGCCTAGGATCACTCCTGGAATGTCCTGGGAGGGCATTCTCCAGACCCGGTTATCACGGACCCCTGGAGAGGGTCAATGGTCATCACAGAGTGCAGGGAAATTCCTTGACCTTGTCTCGTTAAGCAGTGCAAGCAGCAGCAGTTTCACAGGGCGCATGACCCCCATGGCAGCCAAAAAGGGAATTAGCCACTTCAGCGGAGATGTTGCTTAAGGCAAAGGAATTTCCCCTTGTGCTCCTCATTTGCCCAAACAGAACACACAGTTTACTCATCCATTCTGAAGAAAGATTTTGAGTTCTCAAGGATGTAGTCATTGTTCTATAAAGCCTTACAATTTAAAGTGTGAGCCCAAAACAGGAGTTTTGTCATCTTTGGGAAGCTTGGTGTGAATTCAGAATCTCTGGTTCTACCCTAGACCTGCCCAAAACTGTGTAAATACTGCTGGACTGGATGGAACACAGGATATATTAGAATATTTTTCCTGTATTGAAATGTACACAAGAAAGGAAGACACGCTCATGGATTGACACATCTTGAGAAAGACTTGGGAGAAAAAGACAAAACAAATGTGTCAAAAAGAGAGAATGTAATACACAACCTTGCTTCATTTGAAGCTGATTTTTGTTGTTTGTTTTTGTTTTGTTTTGTTTTTTACTTACCACCAGGAAATAGCTAAATTGAGTAAGAATATCTTAAAACTTAAGGGAGAAAAACTGAGTGATCAACCAAAACCTCAAGAGGAAATAATTAAGAATTTCTGGGGGGAAAATAGTGATAGTCTGTGAATGAGGACCCTACCGTATTAGCCCAATAATTAATGAGCCTAAAAGACACTGGTTACCATATGACTTTCCCTAAGCCTCAATTTCTTTAGGTGTAAAACAATACATTTAAATGAATAATCATTGTGGTCTCTTCTTGCTCAAAATTTTACAATTTGAAGATCCTTGACATTGAATCAAATATCCAAACCCAAATGAAAATAATTGTACACAGTTTAAGGATTATTTTACCACTAGGTGGCAATGTTGATTTAAAAATGTGAGAAACCAATGTAAACATCATTTTATTGTATTTTGTGGCTGACCTAAATCTGTTTTCCAAGGTTCGGGACATCAAAAAATTGAAGAATTGCACTACTATGCACTCGAGACCAAGAACTGAAACGTAGATTTGGAAAATATTCAGTAAAGGGACAACTGGAAAGGAAAGAAAAGCAGCTGCCTGAGGTTGACAGAGACAGTGAAACGCAGCAGGCCAAGCATAGAAGCTCACGGGATGAATGACCAGGGAGGAAATTCAGTAAATCTGGGTAACCAAAGGATTCCAGATGCTGGTAATGTCCCCAAGGAGATTGCTGGCCCTTCATCCATGCGTGGTACCTTGAGAGAGCCCTAGGCTAAACACATGCCATGAGCTCTGATTGCTGGCAAGCAAATCTCATCACAGTTTTTCTAATTTGTTTTATATCTGATTCCTAGCTATTATCTTCAATGTCTGGCTATTCCTATGGATTTCTGATTTTGCTGTGCTCTAGGACATAGCACTTCGGCTGTCCCTAGGAATTCGTGCTTCAACTGCACCGCCTTACCTTGATTCTACCTCCTGGACCTCACACAAACGACCCTAACTCAGGCAATGTTTGCACACCCCCTCCAGATTCCATGTCTGCTAAAGCATCGCATCTTGAAACTCCACACAACCACTTCAAGCAAAGAATTACCAATCGTTAGGGCTGGAAGAAATTTAGAGATGTCATCATACCATTCCCTTTTCATTTTCAAGATAAAGGGAAATAAACAGCTATAATAATTACTTAATATTTAATAAGTTCTTGGCTGAAGGAGATTTATTAACTCTTATAACAAAAGTTCCAATACAAGCAGCTCCAGTTAATTCAATGGTTCAGCAACACTATCAGGGCCCAGGTTCCCTCCACTCTCTCAACTTTGCTGTCTGCAGTGGACTGCCTAAGATGCCTTTGCATGCCAAGAAAGCTGTCTCAGCTCCAAGCACCACATCCGGACACACCAAAGTCCAAAAGAATGGGTCATTTACCCCTTGTGCATCTCTTATTTAAAAATGAGAAAAAGCTTTCACGGCAACATACCAACAGATGTGCCTTCACAATTTATTGGCCAGAACTGGGTCACCTGCCCAATCCTCCACAAGTCACTGTTGAGAGAACGGAAGGATCATAATTGGCTTTGACAAATCAGATCTGACTCACGTGGAGGAGAGGTGGACATTGGCACAAAACTGGGGTACTGCCAGCATGCAAGAAAGGAAAAATAAATCTTGGGTAAGTGAACCAGCACTGATTGCTGTATTGGGGTAGTGTAACTAAGCACTAGGACATCACTGTGTTCAAGAAATAGGAGAGATCAGAAAACAAGGAATGGGCACTTGCCTGTACTACCACTTTGTTGGGAGGATGAGGCGGGAGGATCCTTTGAGCCCAGGGGTTCAAGGCTACAGTGAGCTAAGATTACACCACTGCTTTCCAGCCTGGGCAACAGACTGAGGCCCCATCTCTTTAAAAGGTTAAAAAGAAAAAGCAAGAAAGAAAACAGGGGACATTCAGGCAACTCAGACTCAAAGAATATTCCTTTAGCATCGGATATTAGTCCCACTATGACCTTCACTAGTCAGCTGATAGGAAGCGGATAGCTGCTGCTACTTCTCACACATCAGCATACTTTGCTCAGATGTGTGCATCATTGTTCACTTGTCAAGCTGTTATGAGCAGCAGTTTTTCACAATGAACCAAATGAGGATGGAAGGTCAAATTAGGCTCTTAATTTGTCATCCGTTGATTCGTGCACTGAAATTGAGCAAGCATTATTGCATGCTGTGACCCCTCACTCTCACAGAATTTACACTCAATCATTCTGTAATTATAAAAGCCCTATTTGGTAGGTGAGCCGAGAGATATCAAGACTGAACAGAAGCTCTCCTGGAACTTTCTGTAAGCCGATGGTTCTCACAATTCAGGTGTGTATCAGAACCACCTGGAGGGCTGGTTAAAACACGGACTGCTGGACTCCACCACCAGATTTTTGGATGCAGTAGGTATGGGATGGGGTCCAAGAATTTGCATTTCTAACTTCCAGGAGATGCTGATACAGCTACCCTGGGGACATCATTGAGGACTATGGCTCTAGGCGAGTCTGAAAGACTCCCAAACTGTTCAAAACTGCTACAGCCTTGGCTTTAACCATTTCTGTGACAGAAACTTTCTAAGTCCCAAAAGCTGCCATAAGACCTAGCTGTCTCACACAAAGTCAATTCCATTTCTATGGATCTTGAAGGTATTACATCTATATCTGGTGGATCCTAGACTACACATACTCTTCTAACATATGCACAGACTCACACACAGCTGGCTTTGGATGCTCAGGTATTCACTTATTTACTTAAAAAAAATTACTGAATGCTGCTATATGCCACACAATGAGCTAGGCTTTTCTAGAAGAAATTAAAATACATATAGGCCCTTCTTAATGGCCTTGTGTGACATCAGAGAAGACCAAAGCATGTACACACATGTAGTTACATGTGTACATGTGTAACTACAATGCAAGCTTGCAATACAAGCCATAAAGAATATATAAAGGGAGATGGGATGTCAGGACATAAAACAGCGTTTTATGGAGATAAGAAGAGGTTCCAAGAAAAGATGTGATGGTTAAGCTGGACCTTTAAAGAATGGGCACCGGGGTGGAATTGGGACACAGGAGGTAAATCACAGGCCACTTCAAAGTGTAAACAATATGAGTCAAAGAACATTTTTAAAAAGCACTAAGTATCCAGTATACTGAAAATAAGCAACTCAGTATTACCAAGGTGAAGATGCTGAAGTTACACTAACTGAAGTGTTGAGAAGGCTTTTCAGTACCAGGACAAGGGAGCGACCAAAAGTTTCTAAGCAGGGAGCTGAAATACTAAGTACTATTAACCCAACAGTGTTAGACTAGTTGGCAGCTAGCTACCTTTAAGAAACAGCCAAGATATAAGATTAAATCAAAAATTCAACTGAGAACTTCCTTAGGATTCCCTGGGGATAGCTAGGAAGTCATTCAGTGTGCTACATGTATTTTTAGATGGAAGAAAAAAAAAAGCTAATGCAAAAAGATATATAAATAACCCATGCAAGAAAACTCCAAGCTGAAACTTCACTTGCAAAAAAGGCATTTAATCAAGACCACTATAATATTAAAAAATCAACATGTCAGGAGTTAAAACCTCTTTGAATTTTAGAGCAAATCACATATTTAATGCTTTTTTTAAAAGCATAAAGTCAAAAGAACTAGTTTCCACTTTTTCGTGGTGACATCGCGATCAACCAGAAAAGTTCTTTTGTAAATCGCAGCTTTACACATCTGAGTTTTTAACCAAAACTCCTCAGGGCTTTCACAGTATTTCCCCAGGTATTCCTGGAAGAATACAAAGTGGGTTTAGATGACAGGATTAACTATATTATTATTTTAATAGTTGAATACTTATTTTAACATATAATTAAAAATACGACCAGTCTACCAGATTCATTAATTTGCAGATATTATTGTTTATAAAATATTAAGTAATAATAGTAATATGGTCACGTCAAAAATCTGCTATTCAAGACCTCTGGCTTGTCAGATCTTTGATGCCTCTAAGGAGATCAGATGCTACCTAAAGCAAGGGCTGCTGGTGGTCATTTCATCTCATGCCAAAATGCAGACCAGTGAAAACACTGATTCCAGTTAAAGGCAGTTATAATACCAAGAATTCTTTTAGTGTTTTATTTTCAAGCCGGGTTTGATGGGGGGAAAAATTTCAAAGACTCCTGGGCATACAAACTTGCTCTGGAGCCTCTTGAAGCTATTGTTTTTCTTGAACCTCTCTGACCAGGTAACTCCCAGACAAACAAATCAACAAATATAAGATATATTTAAAACTGCCTTATTTTCAGAAGCAAATGCTGCTGCTGAAAGGCAACACTCCACGGTACACCCCTCTGCAACCATAAATTCATCAAAATTAAAACGCTTCTTTGCTCTTTCTGTGAGAATACTCTACATCTAAGCTCCAGCTTCCAGAGCAAAATGCCATAGACTGGGTGGCTTAAACAACAAACATGTATTTCTCATAGTTCTGGAGGCTGAAAGTTCAAGATCAGGGTGCCAGCAGGGATGGGTTGTGGCAAGGGCCCTTTCCTGGCTTGCAGATGGCTGCCTTTTTGCTGCGTACTCACACAGCCTTTCCTCAGTGCACTTTGCGTCCTGGATCTCTGTCTTCCTCTTCTTATGAAGGCACTAATCTTATCATATTAGGACTGCACCCTTATGATGTCATTTAACTTAATGACTTCCTTAAAGGCTCTATCTCCAATACTGTCACACAGGAAGTTAGGGCATCCATATATATATTTGGGGGTGGGGACACAATTCAGTCCATAGCACCCCACTTTTAGAACCTTGCTTTTCTTTCACAAAAACTCTACCACTCTCTCAATCACACATGATTATTCACTGACTGCCTCAAATGAATTGGCAGTGTGTTTTCTAGTTCACTTTCTATCCACTTTGATATGGTGAATTTAAATGGAGAGAATTACTATTGATTTTTTTTTTTTTTTTTTTTTTGAGATAAGGTCTCACTCTGTTACCCAGGCTAGAGTGCAGTAGCATGATCCCTGCCGCCTCCACTTCCCAGGCTCAAAGTCAAATCTGGCCTTAGATTGATTCTCCTATCTCAGCCTCCACAGTAACTTGACTATAGGTGTGTGCTACCATGCCCAGCTAATTTTTTGTATTTTTAGTAGAGACAGGGTCTTACCAGGTTGCCCAGGCTGGTCTTAAACTCTTGGACTCAAGTAATCCACCCCCTTCAGCCTCCCAGTTTGTTGAGATTACAGGAGTGAGCCACCATGCCTGGCCACTACTGTATTTTGAACTACAGGTCTCTAAATGTTCTCTAAAGATCTGTAAAGTGCCAAGAATTCTAAGCAGTTTCAGGTGTGAATTAATCGGCTGCTTTCTCCAACCCTTCTATGTCAGGGGCAGCCATAGATATTCATGGAACACATGGAGATTCTCCATCCACTTCCATCTGGGTTACAAACAAAACACTCAAACTCAGAAGGACAACCTTGTTGCAAATGTGGTCACCCCAGCAATCTGAGAAGATGCTCACACTAATTAGTCCCCATAGTTTTGATAAATTGAAATCATTATCCTGCAGCAACAAGAGAAAGCTACATCATCTTCCTGTCCGTTGTACCCAGGCTCTGCTTGAGTGTAGTGCCATCCTGGGGACTTTACCCATCTCTAATAATATCTTAATACCTACTCAATCTGTTCACCAGCCTTTTTCAAAACTTTTTCAAATATCTTTTTCAGATATTCTATGCCCACTTATAGGTAGTTTAGTACTGTCTAAATGTTCAGATGTTGAATTGTGTCATCTGTGTGCTATGCTGGATTTTAGAGACAGTTCCATGGCCTTGGGGAGTGTATCAGGAGAAAGCAGACTTTTAGCTGTAAATCACGCAATACCCCCCAAAATAGTGGCTTATGCAAAAGACAATAAGTTATCTCGTATAACCCACATCTGGAGGATAGCAGTGCCTGGCATTCACTCAACAGACTTCACTATGTTAGGACCAGCATGTAGGAGTCTCCTGTCCTCTTCTTGGTAGTCTGCAAAGTCAAATCTGACCTTGGATTAATTCTCTCTTATTCACTCAAAAAATATTGGTTGAACGCTACTATATTTCAGGCACTATGTATGCTAGGCTTTTCTGGGGAGTATAAATATATACACAGGCCTGCTTAGAAAGCCTTATATGACAGCAGAGAAAAACAGACATGGAGACCATAAGAACCATAAAGGAGGTACAGATACCATGTCATGGAGACATAGGAGATAGAATAATCACTGTATTCAGGAAGACTAGAAAAGGTTTCCAGGAAAGAGGAGATAATTGAGCTGGGTTCACAAGTATGAGAAGGATTGGGACATGGTGTCAGGAGATGGAGTACACAGGCTGCTCCAAGCTGAATAAATTATGTGAGACAATGAGTGTCACTAGAAAAGCATTAAGGACTTTGGGGGAAACAACTGCTGAGCCTCACACTTGTGCAAGTTGCCTGAAGACGAATAGGCATCCTCAAGACAGGAAGAAAAGGGAAAAGGGGGGCAAAGTCTCCCCTAAAAGTTCCCATCACCCTCCTACTTGTCTCATAGCCAAACACTGTGTCCCAGGGCCACCCCTAGCCAAAAGAGAGGTTTGAGAAAGTGACTCTTCAGTTCTTCCTGTCTCTACAATGAAGATGGACAAGGGAGAAAGGGGTGGGAGTGTGTGAGATTAGCAGCCAAGGATGTCTATCACAGCAAGTCACTTAATCTTTCTGGGTCCCTGATTTCTTCTCTGAAAATGGGAATAATGATGCCTTCCTAGCGGGCCTATTGTGAGGATTAAATGAAACATGAAACACCTATATGTGTCCCAGCATCTAGCATATAATAGGAGCTCAATATGTTCGCCTTCCCTCCTAGTTTATGTTTCTCAGTCACATCTAGTTTTTGCTCTCAGTGATTATGGACCCAATGTGACATTTACAATTATGACAAGTTAATTGACAGGATAATTAATTTTGCTCTCATTAAATAGGGACTCTTTCTTTCTTTTTTTTTTAACAAGAGAAAAAAAAGTTTTAATTATGAACGAATACGCATGCACGGGAGTTCACAGAGAAAACAATGTATCTCTAGGAGGTAGCCAGATGATTGAGGCTTATATACCATCTTAGGCTAAACAAAGGAAAAGGAGTTTGGGCCTTCTAGGGAGGGGGGAGGTGGCAAGTTATGGGAGAGTGACCAAGAAAAGCATAGTCAACAAAGGTTATTTAGTAAGATTCGTTATGCAGGTTTACATCAGTACCTTCCCCATGGATAGAGTTGGTATAGTCCTCCTCTTCCCGGTCCTCCTCTCCTGGAGAAAGAGACAGGTTTACAAATAGAGATGTTCTTTATAAATGTAAATTTCCTTTACAGAAAGAACAATTTTCCCCATTTTTAAAGCTTTTCCTGCATCTGCTGGTTCTCAATGGCCTTTAGCTCAAAATAATCCATATGCTAAAGAGGCATACTTTGGTTGGCATACTCCAGTTCCCTTCAGCAGAATTTGAGTGTCCCCGATGATCCTTCCCATGAAAGCCAAGCTCTGCTTTGTATCTGTGGTGAGTCTTCCTGCCCTCCCCTAGTGATGGGAGATCCTAATGGTGATAGTGTAGGATTCTGGCCCAGGGCATTTTGTAACCCCCAGAGTAAAGAGTTTGCGTTTCCTCAGCAGCAATGAGTCTGTATCTGCCTTAGATGCTACAAATGTTGCTGCCTCCTCTTCTGGCAGCTTAAGACTTTTGCTTTGGGTAAAGGATCAGGCAGAAAGGTGGGGCTTCCTGCTTCCCCCACTCCTACCTGCCACTCCCACCCCTGCAATGGTATCTAAACATGCCCTGTGGCCCTGCACTACCAAGAAGGCTCTCTCCAACCTCTTATCCCAATCTTTCTGGAAAAGACTCTTTTCTTCCTTATAGTAAGAGAATTGCCAAGGCTTTACTCTCCTTACCCCAGAGATTTTGTGTTGCAGGGCTAAATTCTGCATTGCCTGGTATCCAAAAATCAATGTCCAACTACCACCTTACCACATCTTCACTATTCTTTGATATTTATGCATAGGAAACTTAGCTCATTCAGGAGAATTATGCCAGATACTCTGAGAGGTAAACGGATAGAAGAATGGGATTAGAGTTGAAGATGTGGGCATATCAGAAGGAGATATACAATATTGATGGTTTCTGACGAGGTTGGCTGACCAATGCAAGAGGATTGCTTGAGGCCAGGAGTTTGAGACCACCCAGGAACAGAGGACAACGTAGTGTGATACCATCTCTAAAAAAAAAATTTTTTTTTTATTAGCCAGGGTATAGTGGTGTGAGCCTATAGTCCCAGCTATTCAGGAGGCTGAGGTGGGAAGATCGCTTGAGCCCAGGAGTCTTAAAAAAAATGTTGACAGTTCCCTCTCAGGATCAGGAAGGGAGTGAAGGCTTTGCTAATCTCTGCAGTACAGCTTAGCAAGACATCTTACCTTGTCAAAGCCCATCTTCGAGCTTGGCCTAAAAGAAGTCAAGGTATTTGCCTTTAAAGAACCAAGTGGGCCAAGATAAATAAAATATCTATAGTAATTACTATAAACTCAAGCGGCCACAGGGCTTTCTTTAAATGCTCTGGACAATGAGTGGAGCTAGGATCTTCACAGATCCTGGGGCCGAGGTAAAGAAAATAGAGATAGAAGTTTCCACCCACCTTACAGAATGGGAACTTAGGTTAAACTTGATGTAAATAAATAAAAGAATCATGATATGCCTCATACCTTGTACTGAAGAATAAAATTAATGCCTCTTCAATTTATATGATACAATAGGAATGATAGGAGGCTCCTTCAGCACCTAGGACAGCCAAATACGAAGGTCATCCATCTGTGAAAGGAAAAATTCCCAACAAGGCCTTGAGCACACACCAAATAGATTTAATTTATAGTTGACATTGGTTCACAGAACAGTCAAGGTCATTGGCACCTTAATTACAACACACTTGGCCCACACTCCTTACCGAGCAGGTAATAGCACTAACATGCATGATGAAACTCCTGTCCATCATCAAAATTCAAGAAGATAAGTTTTGATTCAGTTACTAAGACTATTATTGTCTGTTTTATCTTGATGAAATAGTGACTACAAACACAGCTCCAGGCTAATTTGGAACAATGTCAACACCTAAAAAATTCTCTCCTTGGAAGAAACATGGGTAAATTAGAATAAACCTTTTATGCATTAATAAGTATTAATGTACTTAAGGTGATTCTTGCTGGTGTGTGATTCCAAGATTTAAGCTGGAATATTTACATTCTTTAACACTCTTACTTTGCTCCATTGAAAGACTTTCCCTCAAGCTCCCACTCCTGTGTCCCCTGAGACTACTGTAAGTTTCTAGAGCTGATGAAACCACCTGTAGGGTAGAAAGACCAGAATAGGGCGTGTGGTTTAGCAAGTCTTTTCTAGAGTTATTCTTGGCCCTGAGCACCACTAGCATGGTGGGTGTTTCTGGCTGAATCTGTCTGGTTGTCCTCATGCTGCACACTCTGACAGGTGACCTGAGGCCATGAGTCAGCATTGTGGTAACATTCCTTCTCATTACACCAGCCATTCTGCTTGAGTGGTCCTCAGAAAAGGGAACCATTTTTTAGGTAGGAAAAAAAGCTTCTCGTTGTGGTCTATAACCTCTTCTCTCCTCTGGGTTCAGTGCGGGAGAGTTACAATGCCCAGAGAAGGGCAGGCCTCTTCCAGGCCCCCTAATACATATAACCACATTTGATTCTCATCATAACCCTGCAATGTTGTTCCCAGCAAGATGGTCTGACACAGAATACTTGTATGTGTATGTCCTTGTAGGTCAAGGCTTCTTAGCTTTCTGCCATGTGACAATTCTCCCTTTGTATGGGGAACGAGTGAACTTGACATGACCTGAATACACAGAATCCCAAGGCTTGGACCATTCCAGTCCCAAGAGATAATTTATATAAAATAAATCAAAGGAGGAGTAGAAAGTATGTGATTGCTTCAGTCTTCGTTTTGTCCTGTGTTGTGATAGTTTTACCAAGCACATGGCTCAGAGGAGGCCCAAATGAGAAAGTGAAGCATTTATAACAAGAAACCATCACTGTAGATTAACCTGAGTACAAAGGAAGGAGGTGGACACCTTACCCTGGGGGGAAGCAGGAAAGAGACCATATACCTGGAGCTGGCCTGCGGATATCTCCATGTCTGCCTCCCAAGATTGTAGGGTTGACAGATTTTCACTGTTTCAACATGTAAAACGAAGAGGTGAAAACTTCACCAGCAGAAGGCTGAGAAACCACTATGGGCAATGCCTGCTCTTAATTCATGTTACCTTAAGTATAAAATAAAAAGGAGTTAGTTGAAAAAAACTCCTACCAGATTCCTGTTTTATGAAATTCTGAATTTTTTTATGTCTTAATCAAAAAACCTAAATATTTTAGGGCATGGCAAGGAGAATACATTCACCCTTGAGCACTAGCCTAAATTAGTTATGAATTATTATGTTTATTTTGCAGGTGAGAAAATTGAGGCTCAGAAAGTCTGGAACTTTCTCTTTCCTCACATCCCTTTTGACAGTAGGGCACACATCAAAACTGGTCATTTGGGAACAGTATGTTTTGGTACAATTCTTCCTTTCTTTCATGGACAAGAGTAATATTAATTTCATCAAAATAATGCAAATGGACTTTGGCTTTAATAGAATTTTTATATCAAACATTTCCAGATAACAATGAAGTTCTAATCTGCAAAAGCTGCATATGTTGTTAGAAGAACCATCCTACTATGCGTGGGGTGCAGTGGATCACGCCTGTAGTCCCAGCACTTTGGGGGCCAAGGAGTTCAAGACCAACCTGGACAACATGGTGAAACCCCATCTCTACTAAAAGTACAAAAATTAGCCAGGCATGGAGGCACATGCCTGTTCATCCTAGCTACTCAGGAGGCTGAGGTATGAAAACTGTTTGAACCTGGGAGGCAGAGATTGCAGTGGGCCGAGATGGTGCCACTGCACTCCAGCCCGGGTGAAAGAGCGAGACTCCATCTCAAAAGAAAGAATCATCCTTCTATGAATTGGAGTCTTATAAAAATAGCACATCAACCAAATTGGGACAGAATTATTATATATATACATATGAAGAGAAAAATGGGAGACTGCCATGTGGGTCAGTGCCCTCAGGAGTCCCCAGCCAGAATCCCTCCCCCAGCACCATACCCAACTCCTAACTGTCCACACCTTAGCCGAACTCTGGGCATATCTGGACACTGGGAACATGTCCCTTCCCTGCCCCCTACAAACCATTGGCCACATTTCCACAATATGGGCATGGTTCTGCCTGTCCCTGGCTGCTGGAGACATCCTGGTGTCAGAGCTCCTGTTGGCAGTGAACAGTGTTGACGGGGAGCCATGAGTGCTGATGTAGCTAACAGTGCTCACCAACTGGGATTCTGCAGGCCTCACCCTGCTAGGTTTGCCCTCTGAGGCACCCTGAGCAAGCCAGCTAACAGCCAAAGGTGCTGTTCCTGGGAGTCTCAGCCACCCAGTTTCTGAGTGACCCCAAGGGTTAGAGAGATCCACAGTTTGAAGCACCTCCACAATGCATTTGCAACACTGTGGTTGGGAGACTCCAGTGTAGGTCTCACGGATAAGTAGAGGTTGTTTTACAATCAGTATTTCTGATTTCTAAATCCATCTCTTTCCACTAGGCCCCAAAGCTACAGAGGGTGAAGGCTAAGATCAAAGGAGTGGTGTTCTTGGAAAAACCAGAAGCAGAACTCATAGCATCAACACAACTGACCACAAGAGCAACAGTGCAGCAGAAGAATGGCCTCCCACAATGTAAGTTATAAGGTGACAACCTGGAGATAGGTCTCATCCCTCTCATGCCTCAGAGTAGGGAGAAGATATCAAGCAGATTACACTAGGCCCCGCTGACATCTAGGACTTTCCTTTCCAGACTACTTCTATGCTCTCTGGCATCTATAGCTCCATGAACTTTATTCTGCTCATTTCGTTTGTTTCTAATTCAGAGGTGGTCACTTTCAATTGCCCAGTCTTTTAAAGGTGGGGAATTTTTGGATGGACTGAGCAAAGCCTTGAAGCAAAAGCAAGAATCTTTCCGGTCCCAAATACAAGTGGGATTTGCAGGTACATGTTGCTGAGTAACCTCCGCTGCTCCCTCTCTGCTCCCTCTCAAGAACAAATCCTCCACAAAAGTCGGCTCGGATCTCACAATGCTTCTTCATGAAGACGTGAGCAATCTTTCAAGCTGATCTCCTTCTGCAAAGTTGGGGTGCAAAAGTCTTCCAGCCCAGGAGGTCATTGAAACCTTTAGCCTAACTTCCCATATTCTCTTTTCAAGTTTGTTGTAGCTGTTGCTGCTGTTCTGGTGTTATCATTACTGAAATACAGTTCATTTGCCATAAAAGTTTACTCTTTTAAGGTGTACAATTCAGTGATTTTTTTTTAGTATCTTCACTTGTGCAGCCATATCCACTAACTCGAGAACCTCTTCATTACCTGAGAGAAACCCTTTATCCATTAGTAATCACCCCAATTCCCCCCTTTTCCCAGCTTTGGCAACCAATAATCTACTTTTTGTCTATGGATTTACCTTGTCTGGACATTTCATGTGAGTGGAATCATACAAAATGTGGCCTTGTATATCTGGCTGTTTTCACTTATGTTTTCAATGTTCACCCCCATTGTAGCACGTGTCAGTACTTTATGCCTTTGATGGCTAAATAACATTCCACTGCATGAACCACATTGTGCTTATCCATCCATCCATGGATGACATTTAGGTTGTTTCCACCTTTTAGATAAGATGAATAATCCTGCTATCAACATTCATTTACAAGTTTTTATGTATTTGTAAATTTTTCAAAAACATACTCAAAAACTTTTTTTTTCAAATAGAAAGCTTTAGCTTTAATAACTATTGCCTCTGCGAATAATTTTGGTCTTATTGCCTGTCTTGTCAAGGCTGAACAATGATCCTTTATTACTCTTTTTTTTTTTTTTTGAGACGGAGTCTCACTCTGGCACGCAGGCTGGAGTGCAGTGGCACGATCTCTGCTCACTGCAAGCTCCACCTCCCAGGTTCACACCATTCTCCTGCCTCAGCCTCCCGAGTAGCTGGGACTACAGGCGCCCGCCACAACACCTAGCTAATTTTTTGTATTTTCAGTAGAGACAGGGTTTCACCGTGTTAGCCAGGATGGTCTCGATCTCCTGACCTGGTGATCCACCCGCCTTGGCCTCCCAAAGTGCTGGGATTACAGGCGTGAGCCACTGTGCTGGACCGATCCTTTATTACTCTTAAACATCTCTAGAAACTTAGCCTCATCAAGGTAATATGGTACTTGGTTGACTTGAGAAAGGTTTTCTACCACGGTGTACGTAAGAGAAAGTATATCAATATTTCAAAATAGTATCAGCCTATACATCAATAATGGTTGGTCACTCAAAGTGACACTTATTTCCACTGAGGAAACTTGCAATTTTTTAAGAGTCTTGCTCTGTTTGCCCAGGCTGGAATGCAATGGCTGTCACTGCAGCCTCGAACTCTTGGGGTTCAAGAGATCCTTCCACATCGGTCTCCCAAGTAGCTGGGACTACAGGCATATGCTGCCATGCCCAGATAATTTTAAAATTTTTTGTAAAGATGGGGTCTTGTTATGTGGTCCAGACCAGTCTCAAACTCCTGCCCTCAAGCAATTTTCCTGCCTTGGTGTCCCAAAGTGCTGGGATTACAGGCATGAGCCTGTGCCTGGCTATTCTTCAACTGGGGAAAAGCAACCAACCAGACACTAATTCCCATTCCTTAAATAGGGTTTATTTTTTAAACTTAAAGATTTAAATCTTTTTTAACCTTAAGAAGTTAAAAATGTTTAAAATCTTAAGGATTTAAATCTTTTTTACTCTTAAGGAATTAAAAATTTTGGCCGGGTGCAGTGGCTCACGCCTGTAATCCCAACATTTTGGGAGGCCGAGGCAGGTGGATCACGAGGTCAGGAGTTCGAGACCAGCCTGGCCAACATGGTGAAACCTCGTCTCTACTAAAAATACGAAAGTTAGCCAGGCGTGGTAATGGGGCCTGTAGTCCCAGCTACTTAGGAGGCTGAGGCAGGAGAATCGCTTGAACCTGGGAGGCAGAGGTTGCAGTGAGCCGAGGTCACGCCATTGTACTCCAGCCTGGGTGACAGAGCAAGACTCAGCCTAAAAAAAAAAAAAAAAAAAAAAAAAAAAAAAGAAAGAAATTAAAAATTTTTTTAATCTTAAAGATTTAATCTTTATTAAAATCTTTATAAAATCTTTATTAAAATCTTCTATAAGATTTTGATCTGTTGTACAGTATTCATTACAAAGCCCAATGCTGTGCCAAAAGTAAATTCAAAACAAATAGCTGTCGAATAAAAAATGAATGAGTAAATAAATGTACATTTAACAGCTAGGACACTAACCATAATGGGAAATTAAGAACTATTTAGGTACCATTTATTTTTTTAAAAAGCCAAACACCGGATATTTTTTAAATGTACAAATGTAAAATTTTATACACACAATACCCAATTTGTGATGGTTTATCTTGTTTTCAAGATAAGTTTTGCTAATATCTTATTGTTCAAAGGAACAGCAACAAGCTGCACAAGTTGGTTTACACAAGCTGTAGATTCCAACATAGACTGTCTCAACTTTATGATGATGCAAAAGCAATACGCATTCAGTAGCAACCATACTTTGAGTACCCATGCAACTATTTTGTTTTTCACTTTCTATACAGTATTCTATAAATTACTTGAAATATTCAACACCATATAATAAAATAGGCTTTGTGTTAGTTAATTTTCTCAATTATATGCTAATACAGATGTTCTCAGCACATTCAAGGTAGGTGAGGCTAAGTTATGATGTTCAATAGGTTAGGTTCATAAAATATATTTCTAACTAGGATATTTTCAACTTATGGGTTCATCAAGATATAACTGTATTGTAAGTCAAGGAGCATCTGTAATTTACAGTAGTGTTTCTGGAAGTACAAAATAGGTTAGGATGAAAGAATATTGTTTTCAAGATGAGTTTTGCTAATAATATTGTTCAAAGGAACTGCAACAACCTGCACAGGCTGGCTGATACAAGCTGTGGATTCTTTGTCACCTGGACCAACACAGACTTTCTGATGGACATGTCAACACTCACACTGGCCCCAATTCATTGACAAGAGCTAAGAGTTAATGAATCAGAAAATGAAAGATAAAAGCAGAAAAGAAAGAGATCAACTAGAGAAAAAGAAGGAACTATTCCAGATGGCAGATGCTCCTGTGTCATGGAAGCATTCAGTTTCAGTTTGTTCTATTCTTGACTTCACTTATAAGTTATCTGGTGGCATGGGACAAATTGCTTAGATTTCTTCTGCCTCAGTTTCTCAGTGTGCAAATTGGGGCCAACATTACTCCCCTTTAAGGAGTTCAAAGAGCACTGAGGTAAAAAGTTGGAAAGGCCCAGCCTGTGTCTGTAAAGTATATTTACAACTCCCTGGAGTAATGCAGGTATTGATGCTAAAAGCATCATTATTTTTGTAGTTGGAAAGTCAGAATCCATCCTCCATCGTATTCTAAGCCTTTGAAAGAGCCCTTTGTTTTCCTGCCTCAGCTTTGGCCCACAGGCAAAAATATTCTGTCTTTCAAAAGGTTTCTTTCATAAACAGTTCATTCTTTTTAAGTGGGTTTCACTGACTATGTTTATTAACATGTAGTAACACTTAAGGAAGGTTTCATTTGGTACTGGGAAGAAAGCAGTGTGGGCAGCCTGCCACTCCTTAGCCTAAAAAGAAATATTGTCTAGAACAAGGCCCGAGGCACTCAGAGAGGCCAGGACTATTGCAGGTTGCCGCTTGCCACTTGCATCATTCAACCCAAGCAGTGCAAACAATGACGGGTGTCCCAGGGGCCCCTCCTAGACAAGGCCAGTGGTGAAAATTACTCAGCCTTTCTCAGTCACTGAAATGATTTCACCAGAGAGACATCTATGTCAATAAAAGGGAAGATAAAGATATTCAACTTGATAAACAGCAGAAAATTTAATTTAACAAGCTGACTTTCCATGTTTTTTTTCTGTCCATGAGGTTGAATTCACCACTGTTCTCTAAGTTAAACATCTCCATCTTTGATTTATGTCATGACTGAGTCTGTGAACTCTCTTTGTTATTTTCTTCTGACCTCATATCTCACTACTTGTCTTAATTTGAGCCTTTTCTTTTTTTCTTTTGTAAGAAATGGAAATCCATTCAGTGAAGACCATCTCTAGAGATTCCTGGGCCTTAATAAATATCTGTAGAATCATGGGTGACTGCAGAGTCATCCATGAATATCTCTACAGTCACCCACGAAATTCTTAACAAAGGTAAAATCAGGTCAGGATGTGCCTCCAGAGCAGTTTTGAATGAAGAAAATTCATCGGGAAGGGGCAACCTGCTGCCAAGGGGTGCATGAAAGGCAGAGGGTCAATCACATTGGCCAGGGTAGCAAATGGTGCTGAATGAAGACGACCAGCTGGGGAGGCCTTTCCTGTCCTCTCCACAGGGACTTTGTCCCTGAGTGCTTGCCAGTCACCAGCAAAACCCAAAGCTTGAAGCCAATGTTTTGTCTTCATGGAAGGATATGTACTGCCTGTTCTGTCAAGCTCTAATCTCTTCAAACTTCATTCCAGAATCCTGAGATTTTTTTCCTTGCCCTATGACCTCAGAAACTAATAGAAGATTTTTTTGAAGCCAGGAAATTAGACTCTGACCATAATTTGATCAGAGGCAACACCCTCCCAGGGCTGGATGAAGATCTTTAAAAGTCTTGAGCATTAAAGAGATTATGCTTCACATCCCACAACTATCCACCATATGTAATGCAATATTTTTTTAAGATCTAAACCCTGAAGTAAAAGAGAATTTCAACAAAGTTCAAACTCTTAGCATGATAATGATGCAATACATTTTTTAAAACATCAAAATCTGTATCTAAATTTTGTTCTATTTGCATGTCCCCATTTACTGGTGATCTAAGCATTTATTCAGTCTATCTACTGGGAATTCTGTCGCCACCTCTGCCTACTCTGCACATACCCGCTAAATGTCTGTCATTTGATTAGTCCAGTAATTTGTATCACAAGTGTTTCCATTGGAACAATCATCTTTGATGTGACCTTCTCTCTGTGGAAGGAGCTCTGAAGAAGCAGGAGTAGGTTTTTCTAATGTTTTTAACATACGGTCAATGCATTCATTTAATGCACATTTTTGAACACTCATGCTGTTCCAAGTACAGCATAGGAAGTCAACCACATTACAAAGATAATACTAGGTGTGATGTTACAGAGGGACAAGGTCCTAAAATACAAGGAGTTATAAGAGACAAGGAGGTGACCTCAGCAACTTGGCAGAATAGGAGGCCCTTGCCTCTCCCTCCACTCTTGGGCACACCAAATAAACATCTATTCACAGATCAATTCTCTCTGAGAGAAAGTAAGAAATCAGTTGAGAAACTCTGACCCAACCAGGCAACTGAAAAATATCCACACCGAACAAATGGGAAAAGCCGAGGCATGGTCAGGCAAAGATGCCATCCCAGGCACCACATCATACAATCAGGAAAGGAATCTCCAAACTCAGCTTCTCACTGTGGCGAGTAGGGTATAGACCTCATATGTAACGCCCTAACTCTTAGCTTCCCCACATTTTGGCTCTTACTTAACCAGCTTTAGGAGTGAAGGAGATTAAGCATATACAAGTCTCACTAGACTATAGGGGAAAAGTGGCAGTTTTGTAGAGATCCACAGCTCTTCCAGAAGCTCCATCCCTAGGAGCAGTGTGGAGAAGGGGCTTTTAAAAAGCAGCTTCCTGTTTCTCTGCAGAAGGGATTTATGCCATGCATTGAGTGCCCCAACTTTCATAGCTACTGTCTGAAGAACTGCATCCTAAAAACCTCCTAGCCCTGAGAGCAGAAGAGACGAGGCATATGTGAGTACCTCTAGATAATAGAACATAAAGGTGGTTTTAAATGGACACAGAAACACTTCCAGAGGCCATACTTCCTAGGAACAGTGCAGAAATGAGGCTGAAACACAGCTACCATTTTTCTCTCCAGAAGGGGCTCACTACACACCCTTCCCATGGCTATATGACACCCTGGCTCCAAATAAACTTGATTCAGAGAGCTAATAGGTGAGACAAACATTAGCCCTCCAGCAGTCAGAGCCAGAGCTGGGCAGTTCTCAAGCCTTTCCTCACACCAAGGCCTACCTATTTTTCCTGGAAGGAGTTTGTCCATGCACCAAATGCCACAAATGTATAGCTCTCACCAAAGGGACTGTCTCCCTAATGACCTAGCTCTGAAAGTTGATGGGGCTTCGCATTCCTGAGTGGCCCTAGACCACAGAAAACAAAGAGGTGGACATACAACAGGCCTACTTCCATCAGATATCTCCTCAAGCTCAGAGGATGCAGCCTGAACTCCAGTACAGGATTTTGTCACAGATCCTCTCCCTAGCTTAGTGCAGAAAGAGTGGGAGATAAACAGCAACACTCAGCTTCACCATGATGATAGCAGCTAAAATACATACCCAACACCCACCGCAACCCCCTCCAGCTTTTCCAGCTACATCAGAGAGACTGGCTCCTACCTTACTGGTCTTAGGGTATTGACAGAACATGGCCCATCCTAATTTGGGAGGGGGAGCAGCACCAAAAACAGAGACAAACACAAGACTTGAAAGGCATCTTAAAATCTTTGGCAAAGCAAATTGGTGAGATTTTTCTCTTACGGTAGGCCAGTCTGAAAAGACTGGAAGAGGCAGATGTCTTATGTAATGCACAGACCCAACACAGTGAGTCAAGAAAAATGAATAAATAAGGAGGTATATTCCAAATAAAATAACAACATGAATCTCCAGAAACTGGCCCAAGTGAAGTGAAGATATGTGGTCTGCCCAACAGGGAATTCAAAATGATGACCGTAAGGTTGCACATCAAGGTTAGGAAAGCAATGCAAGACTGAAAATTCCAACAAATAAATAGAGAATATCTAAAAGTACTAAACAGAAGTCATAGAGCTAAAGAATACTATAACTGAATTGAAAACTTTAGTAAAGAAATTTGACAACAGATTCTGCAAAAGGGAGGATCAGTGAATTTGAAGACAGGTCACTGGAAATCATCCAAGCTGAGGAGAAAAAAAAAAAACTAAAAAGAGTGAAGATAGCTTAGAGGCCTTATGGGACAACATTAAGCAGAACAAATTAGGAATTATTGATATGCTAAAAGAATAGGAAGAGAGAGAAAACATTTTAAAAGAAATAATGGCAGAAAACATCCCAAGCGTGAGGAGAAAATATTCAGAAAGCCTAATGTACATGAGGTAAAATTAGTCCAAAGAGACTCACACCAGGGCACGTCATAATCAAATTGTCAAAAGTTAGACAAAGGGATTCTTGAAAGCTGCAAGAAAAAAGCACATTATTATGTACAAGGGAACCCCTGAAAGATTATCTGGATTTTTCAGCACCTTGCAAGCCAAAAGAGAGTGGGATGCTGTATTCAGAATTCTGAAAGAAAAAAAAAAACCTGCCAACCAAGAATACTGTGCCGAGCAATTCTATCTTTCAAAAATAAAGGAGTGATAAAGACTTTCTCTGACAAACAAAAGTTGAGAGAATTTATCAACACTAGACATGTCATAAGAAATGCTGAAGGTAGTTCTTAAAACTGAAGGAAGAAGACACAAATTAGTAACATGAAAACATATGAAACTATAAAACTAACTGGTAAAAGTAATTACATTGTCAAACCCAAAACACTCTAACCCTGTAATGATGATGGATAAATCAATTATATCTTTAGTATACAGGTTAAAAAGGCAAAACTATTAAAAACAACTAAAGATACAATAATTTGTTAAGGAATACAAATAATAAAAAGATGTAAAATGTGACAGCAAAAATATAAAGCATGGGAGTAGGGGGAGAAAACCTGTAGAGTTTATGTATTTGACAAAAATTAAGTTGTTACAAGCTTAAAATAGCTGGTTATAAGTTTAAAATATTTTATGAAACCATTAGGGTAGCCATAGAACAAAAGCCTACAATATATACAAAAAAGATAATAAAAAAAAAAGATTCAAAGCACACCACTACAGGAGGCCATCAAACCACAGAGAAAGCAAGCAAGAGAGGAAGAAAAAAAAAAGGATCTACAAAACCATCAGAAAACAATGGACAAAATGGACTAATGAGTTCTTACCTATCAGTAATTACTCTTATTGTAAATGCATTAAATTATCTAAACAAAAGGCATAGAGTGGCTAAATTGATTTAAAAAAGAAAGACCCAACTATATTCTGCCTACAAGAAACTCACTTCAACTTAAAAAACACTCAGAATGAAAGTGAAAGGATGAAAAATAATATCACATGCAAATAGAAACCAAAGGAGAACAGAAGTAGCCATAATTATTTTAGATAAAAACTTTAGGTAAAAAACTGTAAAAAGTGAGAATAAAGTCATTATGTAGTGATTAAAGTGTCAATTCATCAAGAGTATGTAAGAATTATAAATATATAGGTACCTAACATTGGTACACCTAAATATACAAAGCAAACATTAATAGATCTGAGGGGAGGCATAGACTGTAACACAGCAATAGTAGGGAATTTCAGTAATCACTTTCAACAATATCAACGAATCAATCAGAGAGAAAATCAATAGGGCAACAATGTACTTAACAGACGTTGCAGAACATTCTACCCAACAGCAATATAATACACATTCTCTTCATGTGCACACAGAAAATTCTCCAGGATAGATCATATATTAGGCCACAAAACAAGTTTTAACAAATTTAAGAAGATTAAAATCATATCAAATATTTTTTCCAATGATAATGACATGAAACTAGAAATCAATACAGGAGGAAAATGGAAAATTAACAAATATGTGGAAATTAAACAGTGTGCTTCTGAACAACGATAGAGTCAAGAACAAAATTTTAAAATATCTTGAGACAAATGAAAATGGAAACACAACACACCAAAACATGAGATGCAGCAAAAGCATTTCTAAGAGGGATGTTTATAGCAATAAATGCCTACCTCAAAAAAGAAAGATCTCAAATAAACAGCCTAACACTGCACCTCAAGGAACTACAAAAGGAAAAACAAACTAAGCTCAAAGTTAGCATAAGGAAGGAAATAGTGAAAATTAGACTAGAAGTAAATGGGACTAGAAAACCAATAACAAAGATCCACAAACTGAAAGTTGTTTTTTTTTTTTTTGAGAAATCAAAAAAAATATTGACAAACCCTTAACCAAATCAACTAAGATAAAAAGAAAGAAGACTCAAATAAATAAAATGAAAGAAAAGACATTAGAATTGATAACACAGAAATGCAAAGGATCATAGGAGACTACTATGAATAACTATATACCAAAAAAGTCTAATAACCTAGAAAAAAATGGATAAATTTGTAGACACATACAACCTAATCAGGAAGAAATTGTAAATCTAAATAAATCAATAATGAGTGAGAAGACTGGATCAGTAATTAAAAGCCTCCCATCATAGAAATGTCCAGCACTAGATGGTTTCCTGGCTGAATTCTACCAAACATTTAAAGAATTATTACCAATCCTTTTTAATGTCTTCAAAAAAAGTTGAAAAGAAGGCAATACTTCCAAACTAATTTTTTAGGCCAACTTCACCCTGATACCAAAGCCAGAAAATGTCACTGCAAGACAAGAAAACCATAGAATAATATCACTGATTACCATAGATGTGAAAAATCCTCAACAGAATACTAGCAAACCATATTCAATAGTACATTATAAGATTCATTCACCATGATCAAGTGGGATTTATCCCTAGAATGAAAGAATGGTTCAAGATAGATCAAAAAATGATATTCCTCATATTAACAGAATGAAGAACAAAATTCATAGAAAACGCATTTGACAAAATTCAACACCCTTTCACAATAAAAACTCTCATTGAATTAGGTATAGAAGGAATGTCCTCAACACAATAAAGTTCTTATGTGACAGTCCCACAGACAACATCACAATGAATGGTGAAAAGTTGAAAGATTTTCCTCCAAGATGAGGAACAAAATAAGGATACTCACTGTCACCACTTCTGCTCAACACAGTACTGTAAGTCCCAGGCAGAGCAATTAGGAAAAAAAAAATCCATATAGAAAAGGAAGTATAATTGTTTGTTTGCTAACAACATGATCTCATATATAGAAAATCCTAACGATTTCACTAAAAAACTTAGAACTGATAAAGGAATTCAGTAAAGTTGAGTTCACAAACTCAGCTTACAAAAAAACAGTAGTGTTTCTATCAATAACACGAACTACCTGAACAAGAAATTCTCCCATTTACAATAGCACAACAAAAGATACTTAGGAGTAAACTTAACCCAGGAGGTAAAAATCTACACTGAAAACTATAAAATATTGATGAAGGAAATTAAAGAAGACACAAATAAGTGGAAGGATATCCTATATTCACGAATCAGAAGAATCAATAGTCTAAAAATGCCTATATTACCCAAAGCAATCTACAGATTGAACACAATCTCTATCAAAATTCAAATGGCATTTTTCACAAAAATAGAAAAATACAAAAATTTATATAGAACCAAAATAGACCTTGATAGATAAAGCAATCTTGAACAAGAAGAAAAAATCTAGAGGCATCGTTCTGTATTACAAAGCTGTAGTAATCAAAACAGTATGGTACCAGGATAAAAACAGACACATTCATAAATGGAACAGAATAGAGAACTAAAAATAAATCCATGTATCTACAGTCACCCAGTCTTTGAGAAAGGTGCCAAGAACACACAATAGGAAAAGGACAATCTCTTCTATAAATGATGCTGGGAAAAAAATATCCATATGCAAATAAAATGAAACTAGATGACTGTCTTACACCATACACATAAATCAACTGAAAAATACCTGAAAATTTAAACATAAAACCTGAAACTGTAACACTCCTAAAGAAAAACACAGGGGAAAAACTCTATGACATTTGTCTTAGTTATTATTATTATTATTATTATTATTATTTGTTTTTTACACTTACTGAATTAGAAAAGCCAGAGCCATTGGAAATTATTTTTTGGATGTAACACCAAAAGCACAGGCAACAAAAACAAACTACATCAAACTAAAATGTTTCTGCACAGAAAAGGAAACAATCAACAAAATGAAAAGGCAACCTACAGAATGGAAGAAAATATTTACAGACCATATATCTAATAAAGGGTTAATATCCAAAATATATAAGAAATAGCAATAATAACCTGATTGAAAATGGGCAAAGGACATAAATAGATATTTTTCCAAAGGAGGCATACAAATGGCTAATAGGTATATGAAAAGTACTCAATATTTCTAATCAATAGGGAAATGCAAATCAAAACTACAATGAAATATTACCTCATACCTGTTAGGACAGGTATTGTCAAAAATTCAAAAGATAAGGCCCAGCTCAGTGGTTCGCAACTGTAATCCCAGCACTTCTGGGAGGCCAAGGCAGGAGGATCACTTGAGGCCAGAGTTCAAGACCAGCTTGGTCAACATAGTAAGACCCCGTCTCCATGGAAAAAAAATATATATATATATTAGCCAGGCACGGTGGCATGTGGCATATGTCTGTAGTCTCAGCTACTCAGGAGGCTGAACCCAGGAGTTCAACGCTGCAGTGAGCTATGTTTGCACCACTGCACTTTAGCCTGGGTGACAAAATAAATAAATAAATAAAAGACAATGTTGGCAAGGATGTAGAAAAATTGAAACCCTTAGACATTATTTGTGGGATGAGAAAATGAGAATTGATACAACCATCATGGAAAACAGTATGGAGGGTCCTCAAAAAATTAAAATTAAAACTACCATATGATCCAGCAATCCCACTTCTGGGTATATATCAAAGGAAATAAAATTGCTCTTTCCAAAAGATAGCTGCATTCCCATGTTCATTGCAGCATTATTCACAGTAGTCAAAATATGACATCAACCTACGTGTCCATTGCTAGATGAACGGATAAAGAAAATATGGCATGTATAAACACATACACACACACACACACACACACACATACAATGGAATATTATTATTAGACTTAAATAAGAAGGAAATTCTGTCATTTGAGACAACACGGATGAACCTGGAGGATGTTATGCTAAATGAAATAAGCCGGGTACACAAGGACAAATACTGCATGATCTCATTTACAGGTGAAATGTTAAAAAGTCAAACTCATAGAAACAGAAGTAGAATGGTGGTTAGCAGGGATGGAGGGCTGGGGAAAATCGGAAGATGTTGGTTAAAGGGTACAAACTTTCCGTTATAAGTTGAATAATTCCTGCAGAGACCTAGTGTACAGTATGGTGACTATACTTAATAATAATGTATTATATATTTGCTATTTGCTAAGAGAATAGACGTTAAGTGTTCTCACCACAAAGATAACTATGTGAGGTGATGGATATGTTAATTAGCTTGATTGTGGTAATCATTCCACAATGTGTACCTGTATCAAAACATCACATTGTATACGGTAAATATATACAATTTTATTTGTTAATTATACCTCAATAAAGCTGCCAAAAATAAAAATAAAATACAATAAATGATAAGAAATAGTATACTTTACTAAAAGTAAATGAAAGAAAACACAAGGTAGAGCATGTAATAAGAGTGAATACTTATTGAGCACTTAGGGTGTGCTAATTTGTGCGTGTGTGCGTAAAATTTCACTTCATCCTCATAACAACCTATGAAGCTAAAAACAAAAAGTTAATTATGCCCAAGCTCATACAGCTGAAAAGAAGCAGAACTGGAATGACCCATCCATTTGGCTTCAAACCTCACTGTGCTATTGCCTCTCATAGGTACCCATTTCTCTCCAGCAGCCAGTTCATTGAAATAGGAAAAAGGTCACAATAAACTAAGTATCCGTTTCTGCTTAAGACCTATCTATTTTGCAGCTAACACACTCAACTCTTTTATTTGGAGCACAATTTAAATCTATAAAATATCTTAAAGCCGGGAAATGTCACAGTTCAAAACGTGCGTTGAATGAAAGGAGAAAAAGCACTCATCCAACATTGCTTCTGCTGATTTGCAGTTTACAAGTACAGCCTGCCGCACTAAACAATGTGCTGTGGATAACTAAGCACCTTGTGCTCCAACCTGATAAGATGTAGATGAAAATGAATGAGAGGCATGTGAATAAGAAAAGTCCACAGGGCCTTGTAGTAATATATTACCTGACACATGGAACATCTAATAAACATTTGCTGAATGGAAAAAGGAGCCCGAGGAATGGGACAACAGACGTGAGTTGTTAGAAGTATTGAAGTATTGATAGCATTATTTATGTATTAAGGAGATTCCTGCTTGGACAGCAATAATTCCTGTTGGCAATACTTTGTATTGATGTTATAGTTTCATTAAATGCAAACACTATTTATGTAACTAATAAATCAAAACCTATAGTTTAACAAGAAAAAATGATGAGTGAGAAAGCCCTTCATATTCAATGTTGCTCACAATGCCTGTCTGTCAGGAAGACAGAAACGTTATGGAAGCAGCTTCTGCCTTTAAGAAATTACATCCTGTCACATTCTGTAGCAATAACAGGCTGCACTGAGATGCAAGAGACAAGGACTCTGAACCACGTGCTTTGCTAATTTCTGAACTTCTCTGGACCTCTGGTTTCTCATCCACAAAAATGAGGGGCAGTATCTCTGAAACAAACTGACAATCTACATCGATTTTCCTGCCTTCTTGTTTACGGTCAATTTCCTACTGTCATGAAGCATTCATTACTGAGGGAAAAAACATAGTTGAAGTTGTTTAACTACACCAGTTTGTGAAACACATTGAGATTTTAGAAATCTAAAAAATATTAAATTGCTGGGAATAGAGGAAGAGAGAGAAGATTGCGATTATTAGAATGCCGGGAATGTTCTTGTTCTTTTAGAATGAAAATTGAGTATCTCTAGAAGGTTCTGTGAACCTGTGGTGGAAATCTGTGGTAGAAACTGGTGGTTCACAAAAGTTAGGTTTCGACTGGAGTGCAGTTTTTATTATAGACAGGCAGCACTTAAATTGAGGGGACTTTTTCAAGCTGGTCCTTTTGGAGTTTGCTCACAAGAGGGCAGTGCTGTTTAACAGTTGCAGCCTTCAACTGGGCAAGGAGAAGAAGGCTGGCTGGCTACCCAACTGTTCTAGCTCCACACAGGTAAAGCTGAAGAATTTTGTTTGGTACACGACCACAGTATAGGGAAATCTTAGCAAAAGGTACTTTTTGTCTTCTCAGAAGATAGAGTAATCCTGGCATAAAAAATAGACAAAAATTTCGTTTCAACCCTGGAAATGATGACAAATGATGTTGGTTAGTGACAAGATGAAGTTGGGTTAACAAAATCCTTTTGCTGATCGAATGCATTTTGCACTTTATGGGAACATTTGAAAACTGTAAATTTCACCAGACACACGTAATGCTTAGTACACAATACCCCTGGGACATGAAAGTATCTTCAGGGTATAGCCGAGATGTATTTTATGGAAGCAATTTTTAAAATTTAATTTATTATATAGAGATAGGGTCTTGCTATGTTGCCCAAGCTGGTCTCAAATTTCTGGCATCAAGCAATCCTCCCGCCTTGGCCTCTCAACATGCTGGGATCGCAGGCATGAGGCACTGCACCCAACCTGGAAGCAACTTATACCTTATAACAGTCTATCTGCATAACATGAAAGTTACTAATCAAATTTAGGAGTTACAATGACTAATCTGAAAAATAAGATATTTTCCAAAATGATCTGGAAATGAGTGCTTTGTGAACCTCTCTTAATTTGTACTAGCACGATTGTCTCATTGATAACACTACAAAGATGTATATGCATACTCTACCTCCTCTAAAGACATTAAACTCAATTTTAGAAGTGTAAGTTCAAGTTTTGAGGAGTTACAAAAAAATTATCTACGAGGGGTTACTGTTCCCACTAAATTCTTCATGCCATAAAAGGCATCTTTTCTGTTAAGCCATATTTGAGAGTGACTTCCTAAGGACTATTTCAATCAAATTGAAAGTTCATTCTTGGACAAAATAAAATGTGCTCACAAGCAATGAACAATCCAAATATTAAATTAAGAAAACAACTCCATTTACAATAGCATCAAAAAATTCTTAGTATTTAACAAAGGAACTATATAGGCTTACACACTGAAAACTACAAAACACCAATGAAAGAAACTGAAGAAGACCTAAATAAATAGGAAAATATCTCAAATTTATGGATTGGAAGATACTGTTAAGACCTTCCGAATTTGTTAAGATGGTAATACTTCTTAAATTGATTTACAGATTCAACACAGTTCCTACCAAAATCTTAGCTGGCTTTTTTTCGGATATTGACAACCTAATTCTAAGATTTATATGGAAATGCAAGAAACACAGAATAGTCAAAACAATCTTGATAAAGAAGAACCAAGTTGGAGATTTTGCACTTCTTGATTTTAAAATGTACTCCAAAGCTATAGTAATTAATACTATGTGGTACTGGTATAAGTGTAGACGTATAGACCAATAGAATAGAAGTGAAAGTCCAGAAATAAATTCACACATTTATGGTCGGTTGATTCTTGACAAGGATGCTAAGACAAGGAATAAGAATGTTAATGGTGCTGAGATGATATTCACAAGCAAATGAATGCATTTGGATCTTTACTTCACATCATATACAAAAATTAACTCAAAATGAATCAAAATGTAAAACCCAAATTTAAGAGGTAAAACTCCAAAACTCCTACAAGAAAATATAGGTGTAAATGTTTGTGACTTTGAATTAGGCAATTTATTTTTTAAATGACAACCAAATCACAAGCAACAAGAGGGAAAAATACATAAAGTGGACTTCATCAAAATTTAAAGGTTTTGGAAGCAAAGCTAACAAATGCTTGGGGATTTTTACAAAAGTATTAATGTGTATATTTGTGTGTGTTCCTTATAAATGTAATTTTGTTTGGTGGCGTCTTTTTTTAGTATTTTTATATGACTACTCTGTAATAGTTACTTTAAAAAATTTAATCCACTAAAGTTTTTATTAAGTAGGCAACACCTAGAGACAAGTAGCCATGAAAAAATTAAACAGCAAAAATCCCAGTGCGGCAGCAAGCAGACAGTCTCGAATTTCAGCTCTCTTGTCAGGAGGACATTTGTTAGTGATAGACTAGAAAACAACCACAGCAGAAAGAATTTCTGGAAGATGCCCAATCAAGAGGTATCTTTTTTTTTTTTTTTGTCTGAAGGCTGAGATTTATAAAATTTTCACCCACCCAGAATTTTGAACCAGCAATTTTGCAGATGTCCTTCACTGAGTGCCCTGGCATTGGGAAAGCCCCTCTTATTGCAGTTCCCTTGTTTATAGCTTTGCAAAGTAAGAGTGATCAACACAAACAGCCAGGGCAGGTGAAATCTAGCCAATAATGCCTTCCTAATGAAAACTACAAGGTCTTGTTTGTATTTCAACATCTCTAGTTACTGCAAACCAGACCTCGAGTCTTCCCCAGTGAAAGAGGTTGTTGACCTGGTAGTGAAGGAAGCACAGAAGCAAATCAGAAGACAATGTAGAATCAAGTAAGATTTGAAAAGAAATTAGTCTACAGCAAGATAGAATCCCTCTCTTAGTCTCTATCCCAACTGGATTTTTAAAGTATATTTTTCTTAAAGTATAAGATACCTAAAGTACATAAATTATAAGGGTACAGATTGAGGAATTTTCTCAAATCAAATACTCCCCTATGACCACTATATTGATCCAGATATAGACCATATCCAGTACTCCAGAAGCCTCTGTCATGGCTCATCTCAGGCATTAGTTCTCCAAAGGCAGCCACAAGTCCGGTTTCTGTCTTCATCAGCCAGTTTTACCTTCCTTCAAACTTGAAATAGTCACACACGACACACTCTTTTGTGTCTGCCTAAGATTCCTTCATGTTCACTGTGGCAAGTGTAGTCATTGTATGAAAATATCACGATGAATGTCTTCATACTCCTAATGAAGAATATTTACTCATCTCAGAAGGGCCAAAGGTACTAGAGCTGACCTAGACTTTCTATTAAAATAAAAGCAGTGTTCCTCTTGAATGACAGAGCAGCCCTGATTTAGCAAGCTTTCACATCCAGGGTTGGTACATTTAAAAAGCATTTCTTTCATTTTTAGTTTCCAGAGATTTCAAATGTATTGGATCAAGTCATTCTTAATATATTTTTTCTCACTTTAATGCCTATGGAATGTGCAGTAATATACTTTCTTCAGCCCAGAAATTGGTGAATTTTACTAGTTTCATTTTAAACAACTTTTGGCCTTGTTGATTTTCTCTATTATATGTCGGTTTTCACTTTCACTAATGACTGCTCTTATCTTTAATATTTTTTCTTGATTAATTTTGTGTCTTCTCCTAACTTTTGAGATAGATACCTCAGTCACTGGTTTTCAGCCTTTCTTCTTTCTGATACTGTTTCCTAAATTACTTTTTCATCTTTAAACCCATCCTTCTGTACTCTGTAATGCTGGGACTTCTACTGAGCAAACTGCATTTCCCCTTTACAGGTAGGGACTCTGCAAATAGGAGATGCTTGAGGGAGATTGCAGGCCTGGAGGTGGAAGGACAGAGTCACTCTTTTGTTACCTTTCTGTTCTGTCAGCATGGCCCCAGCAACAGCCTTTCATCCCTGTGGTGCCTATTGTTCTGGTCTCCAACTCCTCTTCAGCCCAGCCTCATCATCATTCCTTGGGAGTCTGTCCTAACTCCATAGGGCATCTTTCAAGCTTCTTGCTCTAAAAACCCCAATTCCTTCTCTTTCTTCCCTCAGCCCTATGGTAGAAGCTGTTTTCTGTAATTACTAGCTCCGTGTTACCAAAATGTCCCTTGTTAACTTTTTCTTGCTTACCTAATCCCTTATATTAATTTCTTTGCTCCTCTGTTCTGTATCTTTGCTGGAAAGCAACTGAGCTAGAAACCTAGGAGTCTTTTTCTAATGTTTTATCTCTCTCTTAGCCTCTGCAGGCAATCCATCATCAAATTCCATTGACTCTGCTTTTCCTATATATCCCTGGAATCTCTTCCCCCATTACATTCCCATTGCCATCATTCTAATTCAGGCTCAACTCATTTCTTACCAGGCCTATTTAATTAATCTCTTGATCTCAGGGCTTGTTACACAACAATCCCTATCTTGCTACCAAACTGATCTATAAAAGCAAAACTACTCACCTTAAAAACACCCCAGGGGCTCCCTGCTACTACAAGGTAAAGCCCAAATGCCTCAATAACACATTAATCTTTCAGCCCTTTGTGAGCTGGTCTTTGCCCACATCTTCAACTTCATATGCCACTAATCCCCACCTTCTACCACAGCACCCCATGACCCCAAAACGTTTTCCAGGAAGTCCATCTTACAGGGCTGTGAATTTCTTGAGATAAGGAGTTGTAGCTTCTTAATCATTATGTGTACAATTTGGCAATTAGGGCATTCAACAAGCTTTTGTGAAATGAGAAAATGTCATTTTTCATGTTCTATAGAGTCTTCATATTCATAATTTTGAATGGCTGTGTGATAGTTGATCAAATTGATTGCCATAGTTTGATAAAACATTTTGCAATTTTTAGTTATTTGTTTTGTTTTGTTTTGTTTCTGGAGACAGAGTCACACTCTTGTTGCCCAGGCTGTAGTGCAGTGGCATGATCTTGGCTCACTGCAACCTCAGCCTCTTAGGTTCAAGTGATTCTGCTGCCTCAGCCTTCTGAGTAGCTGAGATTACAGACATGTGCCATCACGCCTGGCTAATTTTTGTATTTTTAGTAGAGACGGGGTTTCACCATGTTGGCCAAGCTGGTCTCGAACTCCCGACCTCAAGTGATCCGCCCACCTCAGTCTCCCAAAGTGCTGGGATTACAAGCATGAGCCACTGTGCCTGGCCACAATTTTTAGTTATTTAAGTATACTGATAGTGATAGTTGACTTTATGTGTCATCTTAGCTAGACCGTGGTACCTAGATGTTTGGTCAAACTTTATTCTAGAAGTTTCTATGAACATATTTTTAGATGAAATTAATATTTAAATTAGTAGGCTGAGTTAAGCAAATTACCCTCCATAATGTGGGTGGACCTCATCCAATCAGTTGAAGCCTTAATAGAATAATAGCAACCTCCTATGGAGAAAAAGGAACACTTATACACTGTTGGTGGGAGTGTAAACTAGTTCAACCATTGTGGAAGGCAATGTGGTGATTCCTCAAAGATCTAGAGGCAGAAATACCATTTGACCCTGCAATCTCATTACTGGGTATATACCCAAAGGAATATAAATCATTCTATTATAAAGATACATGCATGTGTATGTTCATCGCAGCACTATTCACAACAGCAAAGACATGGAATCAACCCAAAAGCCCATCAATGATAGAATGGATAAAGAAAATGTGATACATATACACCATGGAATACTATGCCGCTATAAAAAGGGACAAGATCATGCCCTTTGCGGGACATAGATGGAGCTGGAAGCCGTTATCCTCAGCAAACTAATGCAAGAATAGAAAACTAAATACCACATGTTCTTACTCATAAGTGGGAGCTGAATGATGAGAACACATGGACACATAGGAGGGAACAACACAAACTGGGGCCTATCAGGGGAGAGGACGGGGGAGGGAGCGCATCAGAAGAATAGCCAATGGATGCTGGGCTTAATACCAATATGATGGGTTGATCTGTGCAGTCAACCACCATGGCTCACGTTTACCTATGTAACACCTGCACATGTACCCCAGAGCTTAAAATAAAAGTTGAAGAAAAAAAAAAGAAGAGCGAAAGGGCCCTGCCAGGCTCCTGGAAAAACAACCACAAACAAACAAACAAACAAAAGAAAAGGAAAATACCAACCTCCCCTGAAACAGAAGAAATTCTGCCGGCCGACTGTCTTTGAACTCAAACTGCAACTCTTGCCTTAGTCTCTACCTGCTGACCCACCCTGCAGATGTGCAGATTTTGGACTTGCCGGCCTCCATAGTTGGATGAACAAATTCCTTAAAATCTTGATATAGATTAGATGTAGATGTAGATGTAGATAGATATATGTACATGTTGGTTCTGTTTCCCTGGAGAATCCTGACCAATACACTGGTTTTTGTGTTTGGGGTTTGTTTGCTTGTTTGCTGTCCTAAATGCAACTTTATGTTGATGAACATCTCAAATCATTATTAAGATCTAGGACTAGGTTTCAATTCAAAAAGGGTGAATGTTACAATGCCTCTTAATAAAAGTCCCTAATTTCCCTCCAAAAAAAAGATTGTACTAACATATAATGCCTCAGTGTTGTATCAATATATGTTGGCCACCACAATCTTGTTAGCACAATTCACATTTTAATTCATAATTTTTAATTATTCTGTAGGTAGAATATGGCTCTGTACATTTACTTATCGGGTATGTTTCCTGTTACATAAACTTATTGGGGATGTTTCCTATTACATAACTGCTTGTGTGTGTGTGTGTGTATACATATATGTATACATATATATGCACACACACAAGCAGTTATATATATATACACAAATATATGTATGTATATATGTGTGTGTGTATATACGTGTGTGTGTGTGTGTGTGTGTATATATATATATATATATATATATATATATGTCATTAGTCCCTGGAGTTGTAGATGTGTTATATGAATTCCTCATGTGAACATTACTTATGACAGGATAAGCATTGTAATCAGTAAGTCTACATGTGTCATGGTTTAAGTCCATGAGGAATCTGTTCTTTGCTTATGCAGGTCAGCCTCTACACAGTTGCTGGGCTGACACATAGCATGCAGCTCATCTCCATTCCAGTTAACAAGACTAGGGAAAGGAAAGAGAGGGGTATTCACAAGAGGGTTATTCACAAGAGGGTTTTTATTAAGCTAGGCTTGGCAGTGAAACATTTATTTTTACTGCCAATCCATTCAGTACACTCAGTCATAAAGCCACCCTCACTGCAGAGGTTCTGGAAAATGCAATCCAGCTGCATACCCAGGAAGATTTTGTATCCCCATGGATTGTGGTGAGTCGTTATCAGTCGTTACCAGGGTATGAAACCTGCTGTGCTCAGTGGTAGAAACATGGACTCTAGAGTGAGACACACTCATGTCACTATCATATCCAGCAAGGTACTTACACTTTCTGATCCTGAGTTTTCTCATTTTCCCAACGCAACATAGAAATAAGTATATTGTAGGGCAGTTGTAAGGTTTAATTTACATAAATATGTGCAAGTTCATGGCATAGAGTGGGTTTATCATACATGTTAAATTCCTTTATAATTTTTCTGTCACAGTTTTGGTAAATGTGTGTTTATATTTTGATTTTTTTCAATTTACACTTATGTTCTTTTTCCCTTTTATTTTTAGTTGACACATAAGAATGACATATTTATGTGATGCAGAGTGATATTTTGATAAGTGTATATAAGGTGTAACAATCCAATCAGTGTAATTAGCCTATCCATTACCTAATTTATCATTTCTTTGTGTTGTAAACATTCAGAATTCTCTTTTCTAGCTTTTTGAAAGTATGTAATAAATTATAGTTAACCATATTGATCCTAAGTGCTGCAGGCATTCATGCTCCTCTGTTTAGGTATATAAAATGTTGTTTTTATGAAGTTTTACATCATCTTTCACTTTCTGGTTTCCTGTATTGCTTCCAAGAGTTACAAGCTATCATTCCTCCATTGTCAAGTAGGATGTCTCCTCTTTTATTTTCAGCTTATGGTCTGAATTTTTATTTTCTTTGCTAATGCTCCTATATTGCATGTTCTGAAACATCATCAAGACCTTTCAAAATGTAAAATTCCAAGTGTGAAATAGGACAAGTATCTCTGTGACCGACCTCTCTATTTTCCATTGGTCCTTCCCTCCTTTTCTCCACCCTTGAGTCTTGTCCCCCATCCCTCTCCTGATTGCCCACTAAGTCTCCTCCCTACCATCATTTGTCCTCAAGATGGCAGCTCCATTATGTCAAGATGACAAATACCATATTAAAACAGTGATGTCAGACTTTGGTAGAAAAAAAAATGACCTGGGGGCTTGTGAATATGTAGATTGGAAAATTTCTGATTCAGAAGATCTTGGTAACAAATGAACATTTTAAAAAGTGTCCTGGGTATTTTTAAAAGAGCTAGTTCCCCACTTAGAAAAAATGGCTTAATTCCTTCCATAGATGTTTTTAGATAAGGTCTTCAACTATAGAAGAGAAAAAATATTAGCATCTTTTCTTCAGGCACCTGACTATGGATAAGAAAGCTATTCTTGAGTGTGAAGGTTTCTATCCTATCAAAATTACATGCATTTTTTCTTTACAGTTATAAGTAATATAACCACCTTTTATTCTTACAGCTACAAATACCTACTGATCTGTGGCTTTATCCAATATCAAACCAAGTGTTTTTCAATCACTTGCTGCATGGGCTCTGAGCAGTGTGATTTTACATCGAAGAAGGCTAAAGCAATTGCTTTGTGAGTCTTATAGCCAGGGGATAAAATCAAGTAGAAATAGCAAGTTATATTTCTACATGTGAATTCCTCTGAATGCTCCAGCCACTTCCCTCTTATTGAATCCTCTAACAACTTTTCTCATTTTAAGGAAAATATGTACCTTTTATCTTTCTCCTGAGAGAAAGTACAGATTTTAAATAATATACAGTCATTTTATTTCTTACCACATAAGAATCACACTTCCCAAACCTCCTTACTGGATTGAGTAGGTAAAACAAAACTTTTCCTAATACCACAGTGTGACAATGGAAGAATCACAGGACTTGATAGGGCCAAGTTACAGGAGTGGCTTGGTGCAGTACCTGTGGCATTTCACCCTAGGTGACTACCACTTCAGGCATGACCCTGCAGAGGCCTGATCTTAAAAACACTAAGGAAAAGGACAATATGTAACAATACTCCAACATGGAAGAAAGTTCTCAGTGCATTAACACCTGTGCTGCTGATATAGTAAGGCAGAACTGAAGGCCAAGAGCCTATGGGTATAAATATTCTCCTAAGGACTTTCTAAGACATCTATAACAGAATTATTAGTGGCTTTGTTTGATCATCAAATGAAAGACTGTCATAAATCAAGATGATAAAGAATAGTTTTCATCCGGAGGACTGAAAAGTCTTCAAACATCTGGCCTGGAGAAGGTTCAGTGGAGTGAGTGTAACTTGGATATCCTACTGGAAATGAACTGAAGACTGCAGTTGATTCATGTCTTTTTTCAAAGTACGGGGATTAATGAGCAGATAGGAGAGTTAATGACCCAACCAGCATGGATTATCATTCAGCCTGGCTAGCAGAAATCCCTTTGGGGTTATCCTTTGTCCCGTATTGTCCTATTTATTAAATTAGCTACCTTTTTCTTCTTCCTTAAAAGGAAAAGTTTTCTGTGTTTCCATTTCCCTTGCTCTCATTTTTTTTAACTGTGGCAAAATACACACATAACATAAAATTTACCATTTTAACCCTTGTTAAGTGTACAGTTCAGTGGCATTACATATATTCACATTGTTGCGTCTCCGCTTGTTTAAATTATTGAAAACTTAATTTTAAGTTCACTTTTTAATATTAATCAAATCAGTGAACTAGTCTATGATAAAACAGAGGGTTCCAATAATAGCAAAAAAAAAAAATTGTGTCTCTGCCTGTGTCTCTCTTTCTCCACATGTTCTCTTAGGACAAATAGCCTCTTTTAAGTCCCTCTTCCAATGCATTCACTCAAAACACAAACACACACACACTCTACTACATAATGATTTCTGGAGTCCCCAGGGGAGTCTCAGACGATGTAGACTTCACTTGCTCTGTGTTCTGCTACTGTCAGAACGGCTGGCACCAGAGTTTCCAATTCACCGAAACAAGGTGACCAGATTTCTTTTTCCTATTACACAGCTCCCAAAGCACAGCAGTTTTAAGTCCCCAACTCTCTCCTGTCTGCTCTGCTCAAAGCCCTCTCCCATGAATCAGTTTTGTGGATTGGGCCACAGGAGGCTCTGAATGATAATTGTCATGTTATCCTCAGCTCCATTCTCCTCTACAAAACCAGAATCTTATTAGACCAAACTTTGCTTGACTCTCTCATTACATAGTATGAGGTGCCTTTTTTTTCCTCTTACAAATCTCCACTTCCAGAGCCTGTTGCCACAATCCCAGGCATTTCCAGACATGCCCAAAGCCAAAGGGAGACAGCTTACATTCAAACTTGGATCTCCATTCTGTTTTCCTACTATAGGCTAGCACTCTCTGGTATAAAGTTTGTATGCTTCTAGCGGCCCCTTTATCTAGAATTAAACATGGCTTAATATTCATAATGCTTTATTCACTAGCCATGGAAGAAAGTGAATCCACTCTTCAAATAAATGATGACTTGAAAGAGCTACCATATTACATCACAGCAAACTCCAAGGCTCATAATCACTTCCCAATTATTACCACTTGGCAAATTGCCACGGCTATCACACAAAAACTATTATGGTAACTATGGTCTGGATGATAGGGTAAGTATCATTACTCTCATTCTATAGATGAAAAGCTATTGCTTAAAAGATCCTGAGATAAATGGCTAGTAAGTAACAGAGCTAGAGGAAGAACTACAATCTCCTGACTGGGGTTTGTTCTTGAGAATTTTAGGCTTGAGACATAGATTTACCAAGTCACCAAATTTTTCTGACACTTGTCTCCTTCTAATAATTTACTTGAAAACTCTAATTGGTGCTGACAAAAGAGGATATTGACAACTGGTAAAATGTCCAAAGCCAACTTGAATGAATCATCCATGCTACAGATCAGAACAATCTGTTCAATGAAGAAGCATACATAGATTATGCATACAGTTGTCATGAAGGTAAGTCAGATGACTTGACCCCACTATCTGATTCACCATTTTAAACCGAGTGCCCTAAGCAGTTTTAACTTTGCCATTGACACTTTTCTCAGCCAGCCATGTGGTCAGTGACTACACATCACCAAAAGTGATATGAAGAATATGAAATTGGGCTGAGCATCGTGGCACTCACCTGTAATCCCAGCTACTCAGGAAGTTGAGGTGGGAGGATTGCTTGAGTCCAGAAGTTTGAGATTGCAGTGAGCTATGATTATGCCACAGCACTCTAGCCTGTGTGACAGAGCAAGACCCTGTCTGAAGAAAAGAAAAGAAAAGAATGTGAAATTGACTTGCTATCTCATCCTAAACAATAGAGCAATCCTAAAAGATACGGTTTAAACTTTTCTCATAGATTAGATGAGAAATAAATATAAATCACAGGTCAGTTGTCATATTAACAACACATATTTCCATAAGAAATAACAAAAAAAATCCTACAGTTTTAAAAATGCCAAAATTACTATTGCAATAAAAAAGACATGAAAACAAAAAATTTTGTTCTTGATTTAAAAACTGATTGACAGAATAACAGTATCTTGGTGGTAATGAAATACACGTTTTTAAACTGACCTGATAAAAACATAAGAACATAACTGACATTGGCTGTACACAGTAAATGTACAGGAAAATTGAACTTTATAGAAATAATGCCCATTAGGATAGCTCTACGAACCTATTAGGAGTCATTGAGTTACACTGTTAAGTTTAAAAGGAAAGTTCAAAAAGATTATAAATAGTAATTCTACCTTTTATAGAAGAAAAATAAAAGTATTGGCCAGGCGCGGTGGCTCACGCCTGTAATGCCAGCACTTTGGGAGGCCGAGGTGGGTGGATTACCTGAGGATGGGAGTTTGAGACCAGCCTGGCCAACATGGTAAAACCCCGTCCCTACTAAAAATACAAAAATCAGCCAGGTGTGGTGGTGGGTGCCTGTAATCCCAGCTACTCAGAAGGCTGAGGCAGGAGAATAGCTTGAACCCAGGAGGCGGAGGTTGCAGTGAGCCAAGACCGTGCCATTGCACTCCAGCCTGGGTGACAGAGCGAGACGCCGTCTCAAAAAACATACATACATACATACATACATACATACATACATACATACATAAAAATAAATGTATTAAGAAAATATATATGTTTTTGCTTATAAGAAACACAGGAGGCCAGGCCCAGTGGCTCACACCTGTAATCCCAGCACTTTGGGAGGCCAAGGCAGGTGGATAACTTGAGGTCAGGAGTTTGAGACCAGCCTGGCCAACATGGTGAAACCCCATCTCTACTAAAAATACAAAAATTAGCTGGGCTTGGTGGCAGGTGCCTGTAATCCCAGCTACTCGGGAGGCTGAGGCAGGAGTATCACTTGAACCTGGGAGGCAGAAGTTGCAGTGAGCTGAGATCATGCCATTGCACTCCAGCCTGGGTGACAACAGCAAAACTCCATCACACACACACACACACACACACACACACACACCCGCAAAGAAAACCACAGCAAAGATAATTCCGTAACTAATGAAAGTAGTTACCAAGAGCAATGGGTAAGAATGGGCTAGAGGGTCTAGGAATTGGAACGAGGTTTTTCTGATTGTAATTTATATTTTAATTTTGACTTTTATACCATGTAAATGTTTTACATAGTGAATAAATAAAATTAAATCAGAAATGATGGAAAAGGTAAATCCTAAAATTAAATGCAATCAAAACAAATTATCCTAACCATATATGTAATTGGTAACAACCACATGGAGAAAATAATTCATGCAATTATGCACAGAACACAGTACTGTGGATACATTCTGAGGACAAAAAGAACTGGAAGTAATCTTAACCTTTCCTTAATAGGTTTGCTGGGATTGGTGCTGTAATTCTGAAAGTGTAGTACATTGCAATTTGGAATAAATAAGTAAATATAGTGGTGTTGTTAAGAGCCAGTAGCTTCACTGCAGGAGAAAGAAGATATACAATGAAATGGACAAAAACAGGGAAAATTGCAATATTGTTGAATTTGACCAAAAATAGTAGTACAATTGATTTTTTTAAAATTATCCTAGCTCTATAGGGCCTAGATATTGGTTTCTAAACACTATTCTCCATTAAAAGGAACCAGAGCTGTTTAGAGATATAACTGATTCCAGAGCTGGGATGAGTCGGGAACAATGTATTGTACTGGAAATCAAGTAAGTACTCAAACATTAATGGGGTCATGATAGTAGGACACTGGAGCTGGCTTTTGATGTGGCACACGCTGGCTAAATTTGGAACGAGGTTGGCAGCAAAAAGAGTAATGATGGTCATGGATTTTATCACGCTGAACAGAATGATCCTGAAGGCAGGATGTTCTGCAGGACCACATGCCTCGACTCGTCAAAGAAGTCAGTGTCATGAAAAACAGTGAGGCAGTGGTATTGTACTGGTTTGAAGAAGGCTCAGGAGGGCCCACAGAATCATTAGAAATGTACGTATATAAAGGTCATGCAGAAAGGCACAAGGGGATCAGCCCACCATAAAAAAAAAAAAATCACCAGTTCATCTAAAAAAAAGCAAAACTTATCAAGGTTACCTAGGTTACATAGTGTAAATACAACTTTCCATCATGACTAACATACAGGCCAGGTGTCGTGTTCATGGGTGTAATCACAGTGCTTTGGGAGTCTGAGGCAGCGGGATTGCTTGGAGCCAGGAGTTCAAGACCAGCATGGGCAACATAGCAATGCCCTACCTCTACAAAAAAAAAACCAAAAACAAACAAACAACAGACTGACAAAGGTCATAAAATATATTGCAATATTAGCACTGTAAAATTTAAGAATAAACTTGCTTTTGCTAGAAAGTTTAGGCTTAAGGTAAATGTTCATACTTTATTTTTGTTTTTGTTTAGGGATCAGAAACATACATGGTGGCTCAATTACCTTTGTTTAACTCACGGTGCAAAGTGCTTTTTCTCTTGACTGTGATGGGTTGCGAGTTATTAACAGTGGAAGAGTATCACTCCTGCTTCAGCAAGAGAAATAACAGCTACATAAAAGGCATGAGTTGATTGGCTCCCAGATAAAATAAATAAATAAACAAGAACTACAAAGGACCTTTTGGACACAATTTGGGAAAATTCAATATGTCCTTTATGTTAGTGAATGCTATTGAATTACTTTGATCAAATAATTTTCCCCTTCTTAACTCTGAGCCCAAGACAACGAAGGAGTTGGTTTCTGTAGAATACTCTTGTCCTTGGAACTGACACGCTGAAGTATTTAGGGGTGAATTATCATGATTTTGCATCCTATTCTCAATGATTTGGGGAAAGGAAAATGTTAGCTGGAGCAAGTGTCATAAGATCTAATGATTTCAGGAATGGAATATATGAGCGTTCATTTTATTCTTCTTTCAACTTTTCTGTGAGTGGGAATGTTTTTACAATTTAAAAAATTACAGAAATAAAGGCAAAATAAATTTTATAATGGCAATAGAAATATAGATGAATAAAAACAAAATTACCAATAAATTTTGGTATAAGCTTTCTATAGAAAAAAATTAATTCTGATGAAAATACAAAAAAATCGGAAAAAGGTTTAAGTGCTATATAAAAATTTTTGAGTGATTAAATTGAATTACAGAGAATCATGAAAGTCTTCAATGTTGGCATGATTTCAATTAAAATATTGTAATCATCAATTGTTCATTACAACTTCTTCCTTGTTAAAGTAGGAGTCCCTAAACATGGACATGTTAGTTTGGTCAAAATGGCTTATGCGGGAAAAAATATTACAAATTTGTCCTGGGTAAGTGGCAAATGCTACTGTTGAAAAACCTGTGCTTTAGGGAATTGGAATTGGTAGGCCAGGTGGTTATTGCTATGCAATGAGTAAGAATCAATTTGAGGGATAAAGAGGGGAGAAACGAGGATGTGGCTCACTAGCAGGTACTGCAGAAAAGACCTAATTCTCAGAGACTTTAACTTCCTCCCCCAGGAAGAGGACTTGGCTTGACTTTTGGGATTTCTGCCTGTGACATAGGCTCCAATACTTTTGAGCACCATTCTTATGTAACAATTAGCCTCATTTTGTGGATGAATGGGAAGTTAAGAAGCTTGTCCCAAACAAGATGAAGCAAGACTCCATCCTGTTATCCCTTAATCTGAACCTGCTTTAAAATGTAATGTGGATACCCCAGAATAAAAGGGTCTCCAGTTTTATTCTAAGCTCTGCATTCCATAAGGATATTGATTTAATGAAGATGAGTCTTTTAAAAAAAAAATTGATCCATTGCTTTTGTTCCAGTTGCTTTTGTTTTCCAGTTGCTCAAGAATTGGAGAAACCAAGATTTTTTGTTTGTTGTGTTAAATAATTGCTAGTAAATCATTCAAACATCAAGTAATTCATCATTGTTGATCATTGTTCTAAAATGACGTACTCAGAACAATAGGTACATGGAATGGCCATTTGATAAATGATTAAATGATGTGATAATTCCATAAGAACTTCACAACAGTGTTCTTACAACTTAAAGGAAGAGTGCCAAGAAACATTGTGTTCTGGATCATAATGTGGCCGTTGGTTTGTATTTATAAATGACTCCTAGGCCACCACACAGAAAAGAGGTCTGATTTAATAATATCACTAAGTAATATTTGCTTAATTGTACCATTCCTATTGGTTACAAAAGCATTAAAAACCATGCTACACTTTTCGCCGTGAAATTTAAAAGCAAAGAGATCACATCGGCTTCTCCAGTCTGAACTAGGTGCCTTGTCTGTTTTTTCTTTTCTCTTTTTTTAAAAAAATGGGACAGGGAGAGGCTAGGGGAGTGGGAGGGTGCGTGATGGGGGTGTCACGTGCAAAGAAGCCCTCACTTCAAAAGGACGTCTGGCAGGGAGCAGGTGGGCTGCTCTCCAGGGAAGGTGCAAGGACAGTTGCTGTGCTGAAATGCACATGTGGCAGCACAGCAAATGAGGAGCATTGGAAGATCAAAAGGAAACCTGAAAATCACAGGTCGCCCTCACTCTGTACCTCTCAACTAGGATTACCAGGTCAGCCATTTGAAAGGGAGCACCCGATCTTTACAAGGTCAAGAGCCACTGACTTTGGTGAGTCTGTAATAGATCTGAGTCAGTTTCATTGCTGCCAAGTACAGAATACATTCCAGCCGGAGAAACTCAGGTACCTCCCAAAGCTCTTTAGAGTTTGTGGAGGAAACCTGCATTCCACAGGCTTCTAAAATAGTTCTTTTGAAGTATCTCTAGTATCTAAACAGCCTTTCCAGAAAGGCTTACTTAGCAATGTTCATAAAGAGTGATAAAAGTTCTCCAAAATTTGCCCCATTTTGTTTTGCCAGTGCTGCCATCCATGTAAAAAGAGGACAACCTCCTGCCATTTTGCCCTAGGACAAGGTCGCCACTCATGCAATGATACCATTTGTAAATATTTAATGTACAAATGCATCTAGTTTCAACACATTACTCTTGAAGCCCTGGTCTTTGTTTTTGGTTAGAAAAAATAAAGACACTATATTTCTAGGTTTATTTGGATTGAAGTTTCTATATGCTGTTTGAGCAGAATCAAGGCAGTGTACAGCATATATTATGCAACCCTGCGGCTAAGGCAGAGGGCCTGGTAGGGGTTGCTTCTTTACTTCCACATTATGAAGAGCAAAATAATCCAGTCATTGATTCTATTAATCAACTGTGAATATGATAAGTTCATATGATGTTATGTGTTCTGGGTTTGTTCCTTTTTATTTATTTTTACTGTTTATTTTAGGTTTGGGGGGCACATGTGAAGGTTTGTTACATAGATAAACACGTTTCATGGGGGTTTGTTGTACATATTATTACATCACCCAGGTATTAAGCTCAGTACCCAATAGTTATCTTTTCTGCTCCTCTCCCTCCTTCCACACACCCCCGTCAAGTAGATCCCAGAGTCTGTTGTTTCCTTCTTTGTGTTCATAAGTTCTCATTTGGCTCCCACTTATAAGTGAGAACATGTTGTATTTGGTTTTCTGTTCCTCCATTAGTTTGCTAAGGATGATATCCTCCAGCTCCATCCACGCTCCTGCAAAAGACATGACTCATTTTTTATGGCCACATAGTATTCCATGGTGTATACGTACCACATTTTCTTTATCTGATCTGTCACGGATGGGCATTTAGGTTGATTCTGTGTCTTTGCTACTGTGAATACTGCTGCAATGAACACTTGCATTCATGTGTTTTATATCCCTCTGGGTATATACCAAGTAATGGGATTGCTGGATTGAATAGTAGCTCTGCTTTTACCTCTTTGAGGAATTGCCACACTGCTTCCCACAATGGTTAAACTAATTTACACTCCCACCAACAGTGTATAAGGGTTCCCTTTTCTCTGCAA